>NW_025927605.1:8265311-8333728 GCF_022837055.1 Prionailurus viverrinus
GGTTGTACAAATTTACACTTCTCCCAGCAATGTGAGAGTTCCAGTGGCCATATCCTTGCAAACACTTAGTATTGTCCATCTTTTAAGTTTTAGTCATTCTGGTGAATATGCAGTAGTATTTCATTGCGGTATTAACTTGCATTTCTCTGATAACTGGGGAATGTTTTTTTAAATGTATTATTAGCTATGTATATATCTTTTTTAATGAAAATGATATTGTTGTTTTCCTATTTGAAAAAATTGAATTGTCTGGGGCACCTGGGTAGCTCAGTCGGTTGAGCATCTGACTTCGACTCAGGTCATGATCTCAGGGTTTGAGGCTCGAATCCACATCTGGCTCTGTGCTAACAGCTCAGAGCCTGGAGCCTGCTTTGGATTCTGTGCCCCCCTCTCTCTGCCCCTCCCCTGCTCATGTTCTGTCTCTCTCCTCAAAAATAAATAAACATTTAAAAAATGTATTAAAAAATTGAATTGTCTATCTTTTTATCTGATTTTGTGGGATAACTTTAATATATTCTCGATACAAGACCTTTGTCAAGATACATACATTGAAAATAGCTTTCATTCTGTGGCTTGCCTTTTCACTCAATCATGTCTAAATAAATACAAGTCTTTGATTAAAATACAATATGATTTTTATGGTTAGTTGTGTGTTTTACTTAAGAATTCTTTGCTTCATTCTAAAATAATGAATTTATTTTCTTTTGGTATTCTCCCTCGTTTTCTTCTAGAAGCTTACTTTTTCTTTTACTAGTCACATTTAGTTTTGTTAGATGTAGTTTTAAGTTTTTCCAGAGATGTATATGAACATGGCTTAAGAGGCAAAAAATTTACAGGGCATGTAAAGAAAAGTAGCAGTCTTGGATCCCTTCATACTTACTTCTTGCTTCCCCAAGTCACAATTTTCATTTCAATCAGCTGGTGGGGGGGGGGGGGTTGTTTCTCTCTCTCTCTCTCTCTCTCTTTTAGAGAAATTGTCCTTATCTCTAAATAACAAGCTTTTGTTCCCAATTCTTGATTTTTCAGTTAGGGGCATTCTCTTTTGACTTCGCAGTGTGGAAGATGAGGGTTTAATTACTTTTAATTCCTTGCCTTTACCACACTTAATCACCCTTCCAGTCCCACCAATCTTGCAATATGGTTACATGATAATTTTGGTTAGGCCAGTTTTCAGTGTTTACTTACCCTATTATGACTATGTAATTGTTATTTGTGTCTGAGCTCTATGGTGTACTATGGTCGCTTTTGCTTTTTCGTCTGGAGTTAATAATTATCTTTGTTGTTGCTGGTGTTCATTTAGTTTTCTAAAAAATAACCACCATTGCAACCTTAGTTGTCCAAGTGTCCCATTAAGATGTTCTGACACATCAGGTAGTCAGTTTTCTCTTCTTGTACCAATCTCTCCTGCAGACCATTGATCTACCCCAATCCCATGGCTCTCTAGCCCCCAAGAACAGCTCTCATATTGAAATCGTCCACCTTCTTCCTTAGGGTTCCCTTTGCCTCTTTCCTATATCTGAGTCCCTCATTTTCTGAAAGCTATGTCTTCCTCTTTCTTGTCTTAGGAGTTTTAGGAGTTTCTTGTTTTAGGAGTACATTCTCCAAAAGGTTCTAGGGAAGGTGTCCAAAAGGGATATAATTCCTGAAACTTTGAACATCTGAAAATGTCTTTAATCTACCCCCGCACTTAACTGATAATTTTGTTGGGTATATAGTTCTAGGTGACAAATAGTTTTCCTTTGAATTTCAAAGGCATATTTCTAGTGTCCTTCATGTTTATATTAATGATCTATCTAGAATGGATTTTCTGTATGGTGTGACGAAGGAATCAAAGTTTACCAGAAGGACAGTAAATTTATCCAATACCATCTATTGCAAAGATCATTCCTTCCCCATATCATAGTATTGGACCACGTAAGTGTGGGTCTGTTTCTGGACACGCCATTGTATTTTATCAATCTATTTGTCTGTAAGTTTAACTTGTATTTAACTGTTTTAATTTTTGCAGCTTTGTAATAAGTATTCCTAACAGCTAGTTTATGTCCTCCAACGTTGAGCTTCTTTAAGACCATCTTTGTTATTCTTTGTCTTTTGCATTTCCATATATATATTTACTTATTTTGAGAAAGAGAGAATGCGATCGGGGGGGGGGGGGTGGAGAGAGAGAGAGAGATAGAGAGAGAGAGAGAGAGAGAGAGAGAGAGAGAGAATCTTAAGCAGGCTCCATGCTGTCAGTGCAGAACCCGAGATGGGGCTCAAACTCACGAACTGTGAGATCATGAGCTGCGCTAAAATCAAGAGACAGACACTTAACCGATTGAGTCACCCAGGTGCCCCTCCATATAAATTTTAGAATCAGCTCATCAATTTCCACCAAAAAAAAACCCCTTCAGAAATATTTAATTGAGTTTTTAAAAAATAATAGCTTTGAGATTTAATTTACATACCATAAAAATCATTCATTCAAATAAGTGTATAATTTAATGGATTTTAGTATATTCGGAGTTTTGCAACCATTAACACAGCATAGTAAATTTTCAAAAATTTTCATCACCTTTCAAGAAAACCCCATGCCCATTAGCAGTCACCCCCTCCATGCCCCAACCCTAGGCAATCATTAATTGTATTTTCTGTCTTTATAATTTGCCTATCCTGGACAATTCGCATAAATGGGATAATGAAATATGTGGTCTTTTATAACTTGCTTCTTTTACTTAATGTAACATTTACAAAGTTCATCCACATTATAACCTGTGTCAGTATTTCATTCTTTTTATGGCTGAATAATATTTCACTGTAGGGAAGTATCACATTTTATTTCTCCATTAGTTGATGGTCTTTGGGTTGTTTCCATATTTTAGCTATTATGTGAATATATTGAGCTATTACTGTGAATATTCATGTGCAAGGTATTGTGTGGACACGTTTTAATTTCTTTTGGGCATATACCTAGGGTTGGAATTGCTGGGTTACATAATAACCTTATATTTATCCTTTGGAGAAACTGACCACCTATTTTCTAAGCAGGTTGTACCAATTTTTTTCTTCTTATTTTTTTAAACTTTATTTTGAGAGACAGAGAGAGAGAGAGAGAGAATGCAAGTGGGGAAAAGGCAGAGAGATTAGGAAAGAGAGAGAGAATCCCAAGCAGGCTCCACACTGTAAGTGAACAGCCTAATGCAGGGCTTAAACTCATGAGCCATGAGATCATGACCTGAGCCAAAGCTGGATGCTTAACTGACTGGACCACGCAGGCACCCTGAGGTTTCACCAATTTTATTTTTTTTTCAACGTTTTTTTTTTTTGAGGGGGGGACAGAGAGAGACAGAGCATGAACGGGGGAGGGGCAGAGAGAGAGGGAGACACAGAATCGGAAACAGGCTCCAGGCTCCGAGCCATCAGCCCAGAGCCTGACGCAGGGCTCGAACTCCCGGACCGCGAGATCGTGACCTGGCTGATTGGACGCTTAACCGACTGCGCCACCCAGGCGCCCCGAAGTTTCACCAATTTTAAATGTCACCAGCAGTGTGTTAGGTTTTATTCAGATTGAATTGAATCTGTTGGTCAGTTGGGGGAAGAAATCTTCACTTTACAATATTAACACTTGCAATCTATAAACACAGTGTATCCCTATTTCTTTTTTTAAAAAGTCTCTTTTTCTCTCAGTAATACTCTAGCTTTCTGTGTAGAATTATAAACATATTTTGTCAGAATTATTGCTAAGTATTTAGGCTTTTTAATACAAAAAATACTATTGTCAATGAAATCTTTTTTTCATTTTCTGATTGCTTATTGTCAACTTATAGAAATATAATTGTTTTTTGCACATTGATCTTGTTTCCAGTAAACTTGCTAAATTTATTCATTCTTCTATCATATCTATAGGTTTAAAAATCTCAATATACATAATCATGCTATCAACAAATGACAACAGTTTTTTTCTCCTTTTCAAATCTTACATCTTATTTTTTTTTCTTGCCTTATTGCAATGGCTAGAGCTTCCCATAAAATTAAATGGAAGTGGTGGTAGTGGTGGACATCCTCATTTGTTCCAGTCTCAAAAGGATAGCTTCCGGGGTGCCTGGGTGGGTCAGTTGGTTAAGCGTCTGACTTTGGCTCAGGTCATGATCTCACAGTTCATGGGTTCAAGCCCCGCATTGGGCTCTGTGCCAACAGCTCAGAGCCTAGAGTCTGTTTTGGTTTCTGTGTGTCTCTCTCTGTCCCTCTTCCACTCACACTTCTGTATCTCTCTCAAAATAAATAAATAAACATTAAAAAAAAAAGATAGCTTCCAATACCTTACCATTAAGTGTAATATTTGTTATAGCTTTTTTTGTTTGATATTATCAAATTAAGAAAATTCCCTTTTATTCCTAGTTTGCTAAGAATTTTTATCATGAATAAATGTTGAATTTTTATTCAATGCTATTTTTCACATTTATTGAAATATGACTTTACTCTTTTATACTTTTAATGTGGTAGATTACATAATTGGTTTTCAAATGTGGAGGCAACCTCATATTCCTGGAATGAACTCCAGTTTATAATGATGCATTATCATCTTTATATAACTTTGGATTTGATTGCTATTATTTTGTTTAGAATTTATGTCTATGTTTTAACAGATATTATTCTGTAATTATCCTTTTTCTAATGTCCCAGGTGGGTTTTAATATCAAGGTTATGTTCCCCTCATCCAAAAAGTTAGGAAGTATTCTTTCCCTCTCTCTCTCTCTCTCTCTCCCTTCTCTGTAAGAGTTTAAAAGAGTGTAAAACTGGCATAATTTCTTTCTTTAATGTTTGGAAAAATTCACCAGTGAAGCCATCTGGACTTAAAATTTTTGTTGTAGGAAAATGTTTAAATACGACAAATTTTTCTAACAGATATAAGACTATTCTTTATATTGTCTACTGTAAAATTTGGCAACTTGTGTTTTTCAATTAACTTGCCATTTCATCAAAATTTTTAAATTTATTGGCATAGAGTCATTAAAATATCCTTATAATACAGGTGCCTGGGTGGCTCAATTGGTTAAGTGTCCAACTTCAGCTCAGGTCATGATCTCACATTTTGTGAGTTCAAGCCCTGCATCAGGCCCTGTGCTGACAGCTCAGAACCTGCTTTGGATTCTGTGTCTCCCTCTCCCTCTCTCTCTCTCTCTCTGCCCCTCTCCCACTCGTGTTGTGTGTGTGTGTCTCTCTCTCTCTCAAAAATACATAAACATTAAAAAAGTTAAAAAATAAAATATCCTCATAACATTTTAAATATTTTTTTTCAACGTTTTTTAATTTATTTTTGGGACAGAGAGAGACAGAGCATGAACGGGGGAGGGGCAGAGAGAGAGGGAGACACAGGCTCCGAGCCATCAGCCCAGAGCCTGACGTGGGGCTCGAACTCACGGACCGTGAGATCGTGACCTAGCTGAAGTCGGACGCCCAACCGACAGCGCCACCCAGGCACCCCAACATTTTAATTGTCTGTAGGATTTATAGTGATGACCTCTTGTTCCTAATATTGTTGATTTGTGCCCTTTCTTTCTTTCATGATCATTCTTGGGTCTTTATTATTCCTCCCTTCTATTTTATTAGGTTTGTTTTGCTAGGAGGTTTATTTTGATCTCTTAAGTGATTTCTCAGACTTTCTTCTCTTTTAATGTATATGTATGTCCATAAATTATCCTCTAGAACTGTTTAGCTACATCCCCAAATTTTAATGTATTTAATTATTATTTAAAATATTTTCTGATATCAAGCATATTTTTCCTTTGAGTAATAGGTCATTTATAAATGTATTGCTTAATGTTGAAACATTTGGAGATTTTCAAGTTATCCTTTCATTACTGATTTCTAGCCCAGTTCCGTGGTCGTCTAAGATCATACTCTGTATTTTTTTGACATTTTCCAGGACTTCCTTTGTGACGTGGTATAAAGTCAATTTTGGTAATTTTTCCAAGCACCTGAAAAGAATGTGTATTCTTAAGTTATTGGCTATATTGATGTACGTATAATATACAGTTTGATCATATTGGTTTAAATTCTCCCTATACTTATCGGAATTTTTTTTTCCTGCTTTTCTATCAATTGCTAAGAGAAGAAGTTTCCCTCCCTCTATTTCTAGTTTGCTAAGAGTATTCACCACAAATGGGTTGGATTTTCTCAAATATTTTTTCTGCATCTATTGATTATGTGATTTTTATTCTTTAGCTTGTTGATATTATTATGGATGACATTAATTGGTTTTCAAATGTTGAACCAGCCTTGTATACTTGGGATAAATCCCACTTGGTTGTGCTACGTAATTCTTTTTATATATAGTTGGATTTGACCTGCTAATATTTTGTTGAGAATTTTTGCATCTATGTACATGAGAGACGTTGAACTCTAGTTTTTTTTCCTTGTACTGTCTGTTTAGTTTTGCTATTAGGATAATGTTGGTCTCATTGAATGAGATAGAAAATAATCTCTCTGCTTCTATCTTCTGGAAGAGGTTGTAGGGAATGGATATCATTTCTTCCTTAAATTCTTTTTTTAAATGTTTTTTTAATCTTATTTTTGAGAGAGAGAGAGAGAGAGACAGAGTGCAAGCGGGGGGAGGTGTAGAGAGAGAGAGGGAGACACAGAATCCAAAGCAGGCTCCAGGCTCTGAGCTGTCAGCACAGAGCCCAACGCGGGGCTCGAACTCACAGACCGTGAGATCATGGCCTGAGCCGAAGTCTGACTCTCAACCGACTGAGCCACCCAGGCACCCCATTAAATTCTTGGTAAAATTCACCAGGGAACCCGTCTGGGCCTGGTGCTTTCTGCTTGAGAAGGTTATTAATTAACAATTCAATTTCTTTAACAGATATAGGCCTATTCAAATTGTCTATTTTTCCTCGTGTGCGTTTTGGCAGATTGTCTCTTTCAAGAAACTCGTCCATTTGATCTAGGTTGTCAAATTGTGGGCATAGAGTTTTTCATCATAGTCCTTTATTATCCTTTTAATGTACACAAGATATTTCACAACGGTTTCCTTCCCCTTCTCCTTCCTGGAAGTCTGAGGGGATTTTTCTCTGATAGAAACTTTTGGAACTATGGGAAGTAAAATTCACAGAAGTGTGAGGCTCCTCTATAACTGGGTCCCTCTGAAATTTTTAACTCTTAGACTTTTCCATACGAAGCCTCACAAAATTCACCAGTTAGAGCTCGGGTTTTCCTACCGTGGCCCTGGTCCCGGCAGAGATTTCTGCTCAAGTAAGTTATGATTACCGTATCTGCCTATCTGTCTTTCCAAGTCTCTCCGATATTGGGGACAGGAGCTTGCCCTGTCATGGATTTGGGAAAAGCTGTTGATTTTTTCTTTTTTTTTAAATTTTTTTTTTCAACGTTCATTTATTTTTGGGACAGAGAGAGACAGAGCATGAACGGGGGAGGGGCAGAGAGAGAGGGAGACACAGAATCTGAAACAGGCTCCAGGCTCTGAGCCATCAGCCCAGAGCCCGACGCGGGGCTCGAACTCGCGGACCGCGAGATCGTGACCTGGCTGAAGTCGGACGCTCAACCGACCGCGCCACCCAGGCGCCCCAGCTGTTGATTTTTTCAGTTTGTTCAGCTTTTTAGTTGTTTTGGGGATGAGGTTATGACTTCTCCATTTCTTACATGCCAGACTGGTATCATCTTTATTTTTTAAAGATATTTTCACTTGTTTGCCAGTCATTTCACAGTGCTTCAAATATGTCATTTCATTGTTTTCTCATCCCCATCATTTCCATGGAAATATTCGATGTCAGTCTTATGTCTTAAAGACAGTATACAGTTGGGGTTTGATTTTTGCAAATCCAGTCAGATCATCTGTGTCTTAGAGTATTTAGATCATTTACATTCATGTCTTCTATGAGTCTCATGTATTCTTTATCTCTCTTTTCTTCTTTTCCTGCCTTCTTTGTAATTAATCGATTATGTTTAAATATTCCTTTGATATTCACTAATGTCTTAATATCGATATTGTTTTTAAATACCTTTAGTAGTTGTTTTAGGGCAGAGGTCAGCGTATGGCCCATGGCCTGTTTTTTATGGCCCATGAAATAAGAATGGGTTTTTTGGGTTTTTTTAGTTTATTTATTTTGAGAGGGAGAGAGCATGAGCAGGGAACGGAAAGAAAGAGAGGGAGGGAGTGAAACCTAAGGAGGCTCCGCACTGTCAGTGCAAAACCCAACGCGAGGCTTGCACTCAACAGACCGTGAGATCATGACCAGAGCCGAAATCAAGAATCAAGACGCTTAACCGACTGAGCCACCCGAGCGCCTCAAGAATTCTTTGTCATAACACGTTATTTTGTAGAACAGTTTTAGATTTAAAGAAAATTATGAAGAAAGCGTGGAGTTTCCATATACCCTGCGCTCAGTCTTCTCTATTATTAGCATCTTCCATTATAGTATGGTCCATTTGCTACAATTAATGAACCAATATGGATACATCATTATTAACTAAGGTCCATACTTAATTCAGACTTTCTTAGTTTGAAGAAATTGTGATCAGATACAAATAACAAAAATTTACCATCTTAACCATTTTAAGTGTTCAGTAGTGTTAAGTATATTCGTATCGCTGTGCAACTGATCTCCAGAAGTCTTCTCATCTCGCAAAAGTGAAACTCTATACCCATTCAACAACATCTCCCCTTGTTTCCCTCACCCATCCTCTGGCAATCACCATTTTACTTTCTATTTTTGTGAAACTCACTACTCTAAATACCTCATATATTGTGGAATCATATATCTATCTTTCCATGGCTGGTTTATTTCACTCAGCATGATGTCCTCAAGGTTCATCCGTATTGTAGCAGGTGTCACAATTTCCTTCTTTTTTATGCTTGAATAATATTCCATTGTTTGTATATTACCACATTTTGTTTATCCATCCATCCATCCACCCATCCAGCCAGCCATCGGTGAGTACTGGGGAGATTTCCTTAGTTTTTACCTAATGTCCTTTTGTCATTCCAGGATCCCATCCAAACATAATCACGTTACATTTAATCATCATGTTTTCTCAGGCTCCTCTGGGCTGTGACAGTTTCTCAGACTTTCTTTTTTCTTTTTTCTCTCTTTTCTTCTTCACTTTTTCTGTTTGTTTGGAGTGTTTTGTTTTGTTTTGTTGTTGACCTTGACAATGTTGAGAGTGGCACTATGTCGACCTTGACAATAATGTTGACCTTGACAATGAAGAGTGCGCTAGCCAGATATTTTGTGTAACGTCCCTCTATTTGGATTTATCTGATGTTTTCCTCATGCCCTGATGGGGATTATGGGTTTTTTTTTTTAAAGAAGACCACACAGATAAAATGTTATTTTAATCACATCACATCAAGACTACATACTATCAACATGACTTATCACTGTTTAAATAGATCTTGATTACCTGGCTGACGCAGTGTTTATCAGGCTTCTCTAATGTCACCCTTTCATCCTTTTCCATACTGTACTATTTGGAAGAAAGTCGCCATGCCCAGCCCACACGTAAGGAGTGGGGAGCTATGCTGACCATGAGAACAGAGTATCTACATATTTTATCTAGGATTCTTCTGCCTGGGAGATTTGTTAAGAATAGTTTTGTGGCACCTGGGGGGCTCAGTTGGTTGAGCGTCCGATTTTGGCTCAGGTCATGATCTCACGGTTCCTGGGTTCAGGCCCTGTGTCGGGCTCTGTGCTGACAGTCCAGAGCCTGCTTCAGATTCTGTGTCTCCCTCTCTCTCTGCCCCTAACCGCACCCCGCCCCCACCCCTCCCCCCCTACCTCGCCCCGGCTCACACTGTCTCTCTCTCTCTCAAGAATAAATAAACATTAAAAAAATTTTATAATGAAAAATAAAAAAATAAAAAAGGAACAGTTTTTACATTTTTCAAAGGCTGAAGAAGTCAAAAGAATAATAACTTTTTATGATATATGAAAACGGTTTGAAATTCAGATTTCAGAGGCCACAAATAAAGTTTTGTTGGAACACAGCTATGCTCACTCATTTACACATTGTCTGTGGCTGCTCTTATATGACAACAGTAGAGTTGATTAGTTGCGACAGAGACTGTATGAACTTTGACATGTAAGATAGTCGCTATTTGGCCCTTTACGTGAAAATTTTGCCACCATTTGTTGTAAGGCTTATGACATGGATCTTTCACTTATAACGGTTTTCCTTCGAATAACATTACATCACTTTGCGATATAAATGTTAGAAACTTAACATCGTACAGTCCTCCAATATTTTGTGTCATTTTTAAAAGTTTATTTATTTTGAGAGAGAGAGAGCCCGTGCTCGCGTGAGAGTAGGGGAGGGGCGGAGAGAGAGGGAGAGAGAGAGAGACAGAGAGTGAATCCCCAGCAGGCAGTGCTCAGCTCAGAGCCTCCTTTGGGGCTCAGTCCCATGAACTGTGAGATCACGACCTGAGCCGAATTCAAGAGGTAGATGCTTAACCGAGTGAGACGTCCAGGCGCCCCACATTTTATTCTTTTTGATTTAAATAGTCAATTACCTATTAAACAAATTTTTAATTGAGAAGAATATTTTTTACATTTAACCCCATATTTTCCATTTGAGGTTCTATTCATTCCTCTGTGTAGATCCCAATTTCCATCCGGCATCACGTCCCTTCCGCTTAAAAAAAACGTTAACATTTGTTATAGTGCAGGTTGACTAATGATAAATCCCTTTATTTTTGTGAGTGTTGGAAAAAATCTTCTTTCACTTTAATTTTTAATCTATTTTCACTAAGCTGGGGAGCCTGGGTGGCTCAGTCAGGTAAGTGTCTAATTCTTGATTTCCGCTCAGGTCATGCTCTCACAGTTCCTGAGTTCGAGCCCTGCGTCGGGCTTTGCGCTGACAGCGCGGAGCCTGTTTGGGATTCTCTGTCTCCCTCTCTCTCTGCTCCTCCTGTGCTCTCTCTCTCTCTCAAAAAACAAATAAAACTTTAAGGAAAAGAGATATTTTCACTAAGCTTACAGATCTAGGTTGATAGTACCTCATTTACTCACAACTTAAAAAATTGTGTTCTATTTTCTTCCGGCTGTATAGTCTCTGACAGTAAGGCTGTGATCATTTTATCTTTGTACGGAATGTCCCTTTCCCCCCTCTAGCTTCCTTTAAGATCTTCTCATTGTCACCGACTTTCAGCAATTTGATTATAATGGACCTCGCTTTCATTTTGTGGTGAGCGTTGAGATTCTTGGATCTTTGGTTTCCTAGTTTTGGTCAAATTTGGGAAATGTTGAGTCCCTATTTTTCTGATTTCCCTCTCTTCCTGCACTTAACACTACAAGGGTGTTAGGGTACTTGATATCTTGTCATAGGTCGCTGGTTCTCTTCTGTTTTCGGTGTGCTTCTTTTCAGAAACGTTCTGCTGATGTGTCCTCAGATAGCTTCCAGTCTACCGATGGCCTCTTCTGCAATGTCTAAGATGCTGCTAATCCTATCTATTCAAGTCACATTTAGATTTTGCATATTTTTCATCTCCTCAGTGTGTCAGTCATAGGGCTGTTTCTTTGAAGCAATGCGCCTCTTAAGATTTGTCTCTGTTTTTAATTTTTAGCGGTTTAACTACAATGTGCCTAAGTATGGTTTTCTTGTAATTACCCTATTTATCTTGATTCTTATGTCAAGTATAGAAAATTTGGGGCTAGTAATATTGTTTCTGCTCCATTGTCTCTCCTCTTCTCCTTTTTTGGCCTCCAGAAACAGATGTTAGACCTTTTATTGTGTTGCATGTAACCGTAGTGTCATTTTCTGTGTTCTCCATCTTTTTTCTTTCTTTTCCTGTCTGTGTTTCAATCTAGGTATTTCCTACTGAATTCTTTTCCGGTTCCCTAATTCTCACTTCTGCTCCGTCTGTCCTGCCTTTAGATCTGCGTAATAAATTCTTCATTTTAGTTATTGTATTTTTCCCATCCTAGGATTCCATTTGATTCGTTATTGTTCATTAAGCCCCCTTCTTTTATGAAACTCTACAGCTTTTTTGGGGCGCCTGGGTGGCACAGTCGGTTAAGCGTCCGACTTCAGCCAGGTCACGATCTCGCGGTCCGTGAGTTCGAGCCCCGCGTCGGGCTCTGGGCTGATGGCTCAGAGCCTGGAGCCTGTTTCCGATTCTGTGTCTCCCTCTCTCTCTGCCCCTCCCCCGTTCATGCTCTGTCTCTCTCTGTCCCAAAAATAAATAAATAAATAAATAAATAAATAAATAAACGTTGAAACTCTACAGCTTTTCATCTGTTTTGTTATACGGTATGATCTTAGTTATTTTCAAACTGTGTCTTCATGGAAACAGCCAAGTTTGAGCATCAGAAGACCTTCCAGTCTACCTAATGCACGGCCACTGTAGTTTTGAGAAGCGAATGTATAAAGTAATTTAAAACAATGAGGCTTACGTCTGTGGGGTGTGTGTGTGTGTGTGTGTGTGTGTGTGTGTGTTTATTAAGGTGACAGTGGATAACTGAGTATTTGCTGATGGATGAATGACATTGGGTGGGTGCTGATGGATGAATGACAATGAAGATGTGTGTATATAAAGGCTAATCAATTCTGAACAATGATGAAAAGATTTTACAGTGGGAGCACCTGTCTGTTCAGCAGAACATGTGACTCTTGATCTTGGGGTTGTGAGTTCGAGCGCTGGGTGCAGCAATTACTTAAAATTAAAATCTTGGGGAAAAAAAGAAGAAAAGGTTTTACAACTGACCTTTCTAACTACGAAGGTTTCTACATTTGATCTGAGTTTAAAACCGGAAAGAAAAAAAACCCTGATAACTCCAATATCTGGATCTCCTGGGAGATTGTATTTTAGGTGATCTGTTTCTCTCTTAGGTTTTAGGCATTAGTTCAGTTTCTTCGCATACATGATAATTAATTTTATTTAATGTGAAGCAGTCTCAAATTTATAGCATGGTCCCAAATATAGTACAAAAACCCATTTTCCTGACTCAGCTGAGGTGTGCTGCCACCATCCCCCAAACGCTTCAACTCATGATTCCCATGAACGAAGACATCCTCCTGGATGACCACAATGCCATCATCAAAATCAGGAAATTACCATTGGAACATTACTCCCATCTAACCCACACCCTCCATTCACTTTTCACCAGTGATCCCAATAATGCCCTTGCAGCAAAACCATCCAGTACAGGATCACATGTTACACTTGGCTCTCAGATATCTCTAGTCTCCTTCAATATGGAACAGTGTTTCAGTCTTTTCTTAACTACACTCTTGTAGATTAATCTACACTCTTGTAGATTATAGGCCAGTTATTTTGTAGACGTTCCCTTCAGTTGGACTTGTCCAATGTTTCCTCATGACTAGATTCGGTTTGTGCACTTTATGTAGCAATGTCACAGAAGCGATGCTCTGTGTCTCTCTCATTGCCTCCTATTGGGTAGTGCACGATTTTAAGTTGTCCTATTACTGCGATGTTTATTTTGACCTCTTGATTAAGTTGGTGTCTGCCGGCCTTCTCCACTGTAAAGTTACCCTTCTCCCTTTGCAATTGATAAATATTTTGTAGGAAAGCACGGTGAGATTATGTCAATATCCCATTGCACAACAAACTTTCCGTATTTGCATTCAGTGTATCAGTATGGAGTCATGGATTCCCATTCTACTCGGTAAGTTATAATCTATTAATATCATTATTTATTTTGATGTTCCAAATAACCAGATCCTGCCAATGGAAGTCCCTTCCAGCTGGCTTCTGTATTCCTTTGACATGTCTCCATCATTCTTTGGATGCTTATTTTTAGAACAGCTTTATTGAGTATAATTCACATACCATACAATTCACCCATTTAAAGTGTACAATTCAGTGGTTTTTGGTACATTCACAGATGTGTGCGAGCATTGCCGCAGTCAGTTTTAGAACAGTTTCATTGTCTCAAAAGTAAACCTTGTAATCTTTAGCTATCATCCTCGTATCCTCCTGTCCCCACTTTAGCCCTAGGCAACCACTAATCTACTTTCCGTCTCTATACGTCTCCCTATTCTGGAACTTCATGTGAATGGGATCATATAACAGGTGGTGTTTTCTGGCTTTTTTTCACTCAGCATAATGTTTTCAAGGCTCATCCAAGGTGTAGCATATAGAATTACGGTAAAACGTTGGATTGTGAGTAACTTGTTTGGCCGGTGTTCCGCAAGGCGAGCAAACCTTTCTAATAAATTTTAACTTGATAAACGAGTGACATCTCACAATACGAGTAGCACGTGACACCAAATGTCACAACTGAGCCAGTGGTTCTACTCTCTCTCTCTCTCTGTCTGCAGGATTGTGGGTGATCGTCTCCCATGCTCAGATGCTCGGGTCTCAGGCCCAGGTGACCACCGACGAGCTGATGGATCCACATCGTGAGCAAAAAGCTCAAGAGGTTACAGAGGACTGCAGAGGAGGAGGGGAAAGGTGGAGGAATCCCTCACTTCAAATGAGATTAGGGAGATGTGTAAAATGTGGGCAATAGTGCAAAATTTTGTAGAAGATCACCATCCGAAGAAGGCTGTAACAGTGCGAGCAATGAATCTGACGACAACGCAACGTCACATTTCTGTGAAATCCTCAAAAGGGGGCAAAAGCAAGTGTCATTGGATAGGTTCCTTGTTAAATTTCAGGAAAAGAGAAAGATTCCATGGAGCCCACAGATAGCAGCGATTCCGTGAGTGATAGTGAAAGTCATCCTCCACAATAACCTTCCTCTCCCTGGTCTCCCTCACACCAGTCACGAAGGTTTTCAAAGGTACGTGTGGGTGAATTTGTTTCTTTTTCTTTATATTTTGTATTTTCATCATTATTTTGTATTACATTACAGTATTGTAATCATTTTTTATATGAATATTTTTGGGTTGTGGAACAAATCATCTGAGTTTCCATTATTTCTTATTGGGAAATTTGCTTTGATGTACAAGTGCTTTGGATTACAAGCATGTTTCCGGAACAAATTATGCTCGCAAACGAAGGTTTTAGTGTACTTCGTCCCTCTTTATGGCTGAATAATATTCCATTTTATGGATATACCATGTTTTGTTTGTCTTCATCAGTTCATGGGCATTTGAGTTGTTTCCACCGTTTGACTATTATGAACGGTGTCGCTATAAACATTCCGGCACAAGTCTTTGTGTGGATATGTGTTTTTATTTCTCTTGGGTATGCTTAGAAATAGAATTACTGGGGGGCGCCTGGGTGACTCAGTCAGTTGACTGACTTCAGCTCAGGTCATGATCTCATGGTTCGTGAGTTCGAGCCTCGCGTCGGGCTCTGTGCCGACAGCTCAGAGCCTGGAGCCTGCTTTGGATTCTCTGTCTCCCTCTCTCTCTGCCCTTCCCCCACTCATGCTCTGTCTCTCTGTGTCTCAGAAATAAATACACATTAAAAAATTAAAAAAAAGAAATAGAATTGCTGGATCATATGGTAACTCTAATCATTTCTGAGTATTTTCTGCACCAGATAGGTCAGGCTTGTCTTGTACTTTCCCTGCCCCAGCCCTGTAATCAGCCATTTCTCCAAGAAGTCCTGGTTTCTTCTGGCAGACAATGGTATTTAGAAATCAAGACTTCAGCATAGCATAACGTTTAGAGTTACCAAATCACTGTGTTGTAAGCCTGAAGCTAATGTTCACATTGTGTGTCAACTACACTTCAATTTAAAAAGAAAGAAAGAAAGAAAGAAAGAAAGAAAGAAAGAAAGAAAGAAAAGGGGCGCCTGGGTGGCTCAGTCTTTTAAGCATCCGATTCTTGATATAGGCTCAGGTCATGATCTCACGGTTCGATTCATGAGATCAAGCCCTGGGTCAGGCTCAGTGCTGACAGTGTGGAGCCTGCTTGGGATTCTCTCCCTCCCTCTCCCTCTGCTTCTCCCTCACTTGCTCTCTCTCTCTCTCTCTCTCTCTCAAAATCAACATTAAAAAAAAAAAAGAAATCAAGACTTGGTGCTAGCTATGCTCATTATCATTAAGATGTCACTGCTCCCCAAGCCCTCGCAGTAGATGAAGCTAGGAAATATACGCACGTATGTACATAAATGTGCAGACATCGACACACACACACAACATAACACATATACACATTTACATCAACAATTATTTTTATATCGACTTACTTTGAAAATCACGAGATCTCACCAATACCTCCAATTCCAGTCTAACACCGTAGGGTTCATTCCAGTTTTCATCCCTTCCATATTTGCAACACCCTTTGCCAACATGGAGAAACCTGCTTCATTCCCTCCACATATGTACTTACCGGATCGGTCCCACTGTGAGTAACCATGGCCCATTGCCACTGCTTGCCATGCAGGCCCCTCCTCAGCCCTCCTGGGCTCCCACACCTGCCTCAGGCCACCCCCACTGCCCCTTCTCCCATCTGGACATGTTTTCACCCCCACAGGCTCTGACATCCAAGGCTTTGGATGCCTTGCCCCTCTCCAGCCCACCTCTGCAGATGCCCTTCTCATCCCCTGTGGACTCCACTTCCCAGTGCTTGGCCACTACCTTGGTCCAGTGCCCCCTTCACGGCCTCAAGGTCCAACCGATCTCCCTCACTGAGGTGGCTCCATGTGGATATCTTCCTTATCTCGTATGGGCTTTGACATCCCACAGCAGTGTCTTCCTCCTTGGATGCCCTCCTTTGTCTGCTTGAGCTCTGACATTCAGGAGAGCCCATCTGCTTACATGACTGAGCTTTGACTTTCTCCTCTCTCTCTTTCTCTCTCTCTCTGCACTCCCACCCCCAACACCCACCTGCTCTGCTCTGGCTGTCCCCCCAAGCAGGAAAGCCCTCCTTACTTCACTTGAGCTCTGAAACCATTGCCGGACACACCCCCACCCCACCCCCCACCAAGGGACATTCACCTTGGTCCACTTACCTAAAGGCTTCTGGACTGAACTGTCCTTAAAGGGAAGGGAATAGAAGGGAAGAGGAGAAGAAAGAGAGGGGCGAGGAGGAGGAGGAGGAGGAAGACAGCTGCCTGGCAAATTTTTTTTTTTTTAATTGAAAGGTGGACGTTGTGTGTGACAGGTGGTGGAGGGTCTGGTTGATGGCCTCTTCTCCCACAGAGAACTTCACTTCCTTCTCCAGACAAAGTCCCTTCCAGGGTCCCAACGGTAAGCCAGATCAGAACAGGCTGAAGAGTGAGCCCAATGGCAGCGAAGACAGCCTTTGTAAGAAGTGTGCCCGGAAGGGAAGAGAGTGCCAGGAAGGTGATGTGGGGGCTCAGGAGTGCAGGGTGGTGAGAGACACCAGCACACATATGTGGGCATATGTGGGCGGATGGGAAGGAGGCTCCACCATGGGATGTGTGGGCAGCCCGGGAGAACCGGGGTGGGGAGCTGGGGCAGGAGTGCAGGGCCCCGAGCCTGGGGAGGCGGGCTTTGGCCAGGATGGGGTACCAACCGCCTCATAGGGTGAGGGGAGGAAACGCTAGCTCGGGCCTGCCAGGTGTATGGGACTTGGGCTGGGTCGCCGCCTGCATCTGTGTGCGTCTCCATGCGGCTCTTTCCCGGACTGGCTCAGGTGAGCTCACCGCAGAGAAGGGTAGCCCAGGGTGGGGGGGAAGGAGGGAGAGGGAACCGGATGCAGTGGGGAGGGGGGGGATATCGACCTAGCGTGGGGGGGGTGTCAGTGAGGGCAGGGGAGTGTGGCGGCAGGGGGGAGCTCCAGGAGGGGAAGGACCTGGGGGGGGGGGGCGTTATTAATTGGAAGGGGACTTGGAGGTCCCATCTCTTTGTCTAGACGGGGAGCACCTGAGAGCAGTGACTGTCCCTTCCCCTCTGATAATGGTCCCAGCGCAGAGCCTCCCTGTAGGAAGTGAAGAGGCAGCCTCTTTTCTCATTTTTTTTCCAGGGCTGGGGGAGGGGAGCAGTGTGAGCCCCAGATTTGCTGCTTCATGGCGGGTGTGGGGAAGTGAGGGTCCCTCCCCTCTGCCTCCCTCCCCTCCCCAGTTAGGCCTTTTGCCCCCCCCAGGGATACTGGAGCAGACCAGTGTTCTGGGTAGGGGGTGAGAGAGGGGGTAGGGAAGGGGCTGGGGGCTTTCTCTCCCCCTCCCTCCATCCACCACGGGTCAGGCAGGGGTGGGGCGGGGGTGGGGGGGACCAGCAGCCCCAGGCTGGATTTGTTTCTCATTTTGCTCTTGGCTCTTCTGGTGGAAAAATCGAAGCTCTCCCTTTGGTACAGCTGAGGCCGAGAGGAGAAAGGCGAGCGTGGCTGGGAGGCTGTCCTGGCGGGGAAGTTGAGGGGCAGGCGGGGCCTGGCTGGGAGAGACTGTCCCCCCTTCTCAGCCCCCTCTGCTTCTACGTGGCTCTCCAGGCCCAGGCTTCAGTCCTGCAAGGCTGAGGTGGAGGGGGCGGGGCCTGGGAGGAGGCCAGCACTGGCTTGGGTTCAGCCTCAGGCCCATAGCACCCTCTCCCCGGCTTGTCTCCAAAGCCGCCTCCAAAGGGTGACTTCAAGTCCCCTTGGTGTCCTACAAGGAACCACTGGGAAGCTGCAGCAAAAGGGAGCTGAGTCAGGCTAGAACAGGGCTTTTTCCTAAAGGGGAGGCAAGCTGTGTGCTCAGAGTGTTCCCCAGACAACCACCGGGCCCTTCCTGAACACTTGAGGACACGGGAAGCCTCTCTGTGCATTATCCAGGTCACGTTCACAGCCACCCTAAGCAGCAACAGCCATCCCCATTTTACAGGGGGAGGAAACTGAGGCTCTGAGAGGCCAAGGTTTGCAGAGCCTCTAAGTGGCAGAGTCAGGATTTGAACCCACTTGTGCCTGGCGCATTGGATGGTGTTCTTTCCTGGAAACACTGGCAAGCCTTCCTCCCCCGGGGCCCGGAGCCCCCTGAACAGCTCTTGGTGAGCTGCCCCATCAGGGAGAGAACCTTCAGGAATCCGAGAGGTGCTGGGAGCCATGCCCTTGCCTCAGCCCTGCCCCGCAGTCTCTCCCACCGTCCCCAGCACCTTCTTTGGCAGAGAGGAACCTGGGGAGATCTCCCACCCACCCCCACTCCATTTTTCCAGCCACTCCAGTCCCTCACCCAGGCCCCCTTTCCAGCCTGATGGAAAGAGGAGCCCAGAGAGGAGCCCAACCACTTTCCCTCTGGAATCTGCTGCCTCGGCTTTCGGATGGAGAAACCATCTGGAGTGTATTACGGGCGGTGGAGAAAGCCGAGAGCAGGAAAATGTGAGTTGGCCCCCGAGACTCCCGTCTGCAGGAAGAAGGGGCTCAGTGCTCTTCAGAGGATGGGCCAGCAGCTGCCCCCACTTCCCCAGTCCCCGGAGGGGGCAGATAAGAGATGTGCCCCGGGGAGAGGGTGGCCTGGGGAGGACCGTGCCCAGGCCTCTGAACACCTCTGTGGAGCCCTGCTTGAACCTGCTTCTCTTACCTACCCTCCCATTTCACAGATGAAATGGAGGTCCAGAGAGGGATAGTAACTTCCCCCAGGATCACACAGCAAGTCAGGAGGAACCAGATCAGAGAGGTGAGGGCCTTCTAGGCTCTTCCGGGGGGGGGGGGGCAGGAGCCCCTCCCCTGCACAACCCCAGCTCCAGACGTGGCAGGGCCAGCAGGAGTGAGGTTTCTCTGCTCCCTCCCAAGTGCCGTGCTGGCGGCTCCCGAAATAAAAATCAAATGTGGGCTTGGCAGAGCGAGCGGGGTGGGAGAGCAGCCGGCAGCGAGTGGCGGCAACGCTGGGTTTCATTCTTTCCATTGTAACTTCACCTCCTAACCTCTGGCATTTTAATTATTCTCCTACCCGCTTGCTGCTGCTGCTGCTGCTGGGGCCAGAGGGTGAGCTCACCCTTTCCTCTGGCCAGGGAGGGGGCGGCCGCTGCCGGGACCCCCAGCCTCCAGCCTGCTCCCGGGAAGCTGGGGGGCGGTGGGAGGGGGCGGCGCCGGGCAGGGGTCACAGGCCTAGAGGCTTCCTTCAGCCTCTGCCATCCCAGGTGGGGGGGGAGGGGTGCCCAGAAAGGGCCAGGCTCCCAGACATCCAGCCTGGCACCTAAGGTTCCATGTGTGAATCATTAGGTCCTCACATCCACTGCTCCATTTAACGGTGGCCACCGTCTTCGGCCAAAGCGTTACGGGCCCACCGCCCACTTTGTGTGCCGCAGGCATGCTCAGTGTGTGCAGAGAGGGGCCTAGGACCCGGGGCCCCGGGGCTCCCGGTCTGCGCTCTTGCCAGACCCGGGGAGAGGGCAAGAACAGCTCAGGCCTGATCATTTGCCTCATCGCCCCAGAGTGTCCATCCCCCCTTCCCCCGATGGTAAGTGATTTAAAGCATTTTTTTTTTCATATGAAAACACGCAAGGGCATAGTAGGGGGTAGGAAGCAAAGTGGCCTGTGAACGTTTTTTACAAGTTCCCAGGAGAGATCGCCACTTGGGGCTGCCCCCAGATGCCAGGGAACAGCATCCTCCCCCATCCCCCCGGGCCTGGCCGTGAAGCGGGATGACACATTGGGCTTATCTGTGTGTGGCTCGTTTAGTTGGGGCCCCGGACTGCTGTGAAGATGCTGGAGGGTGACGGTGGGCAGCCTGGGCCCATCCCGGGCTGCAGAGGCCCGGAGCTGGAGCCCTCTGCCGATTCTTGTGCCTCCCGGGGAGGTCGGTTTCCACGGGACACGTAGCACAGGCCCAGGGAGGCCTCCACTTGGAGCCCCAGGGCCCACCGAGCCCTCCTGCTTGGCCGCCAGCTTCCGGAAACTTCCCCACCCCACCGCCTCCCTTCCTCGCCCTGGGAGGAAGCAAGCCCTCTGTCTTCCTCTTCCTTGCCCTGTCAGTCTCCCCTGAATGCATGTTCCATCAACGAGCAGCTCCTGGGCACCTACCCTGCCCGTGCCGCGCCTCGTCGTGGGCAGTTAGGGTCTCTGCCCCAGTAGAGTTTCCAGAAGCAAGGAGCAAAGTGCAGTGCCCTCGGTGCAAACGTGAGCGTTGTGGTGGGGGCGCGCAAGGCTGCCGCAGCCCTGGGAAGCAAATTCCTGACCCAAGCTTGCTGAGCGGAGCATCAGGAAACGCGTCCCAGATTGAGTGCTAACTGGGAGGAGCCCCCGGGAAGAGCGTGGCTGGCCTCGGGAGCATCCCTGCGAAGGCCCAGTGATCAGAGAGAACCCAGTACGGAAGCTGCAGGTGTAGAGGCTGACAGGGGGCGGTGGGGGGGAGGGGCGGGGGAGGGGGAGATGCAGGGGCGCCTACGGTGGGGGGTGGGCAGGTAGGATGACACGATCAAATGGGTGCTTTGGGAAGATTTCGGGGTGACATGTGGAGGACTGGTTGGAGAGCGGTCAGAACGGAGGTGGGGAGGCCGCTCAGGAGGCTGCCACAGAGGTCCGGGTGGGAGGTGACAGTGGCCAGGCCCAGGCCAGTGGCAGCAGGGTGTCAAGGGGTAGGTAGCCAGACTGACTGGGCTTCAGGAGGCAGAAGTCCCAGGACTTGGTGACAGATTGGCAGAGGGATAAGGGCTGGCACCTGGGTTTCTGGTTTGACCATCTCGCCAGGGGCTTTATTGCCGAACGTGGTGACTTTGATACACCTGTGCGGCATCCGAGTGGATGGTTCCGGGTGGGCTGGATGCGTGAAGGGTCCCTGGAGACAGTGCAGAGCGAAGAGACCAGGCCCACACCCGAGGGAAGACAGAGGAGACAGAGCCCGCTAAGGAGCTGGAGAAGGAGTAGGACAAAGAGGCAGGCGGGAAACTGGGACAGGAAGGGGCCGCCAAAGCCCCCAAAGGAGGAGGCTTTCTAGAAGGCCAATGGCCAGAGGTGAAGCTGGCTGAGGCCCGAGAAGGGACATACGGTCTAGGGACCAAGAAGCCTTTGCCTTTTCCCTGACCCCAGCCTCCCCCAACTCTCTGTTCCACAGCCCCCCCATCCTAAACCCCACCACCCTCACCCTTCAATGCCCCCTCCCTCTTCCCCATGTGCCCTCTTTCCCCTCACTCTTTCTCTCTGACCCGAGGCTCAACATCTTTCTCAGAGAAACTCCACGCCACCCTTACCCCACTTGGGTCCTGGCTGCCCTCCCTGGCTCCCGAAATCACCCACCACCCCCACCATCACCAACAACAACATACACCATCACATTCACCTCTCACCAGAGAGTCACCCAGATCCAGAAGCTGGGGCAGAGAGGAGCACACATCCCAATCTGACCTCCTGGGTAGCCCATAGCCTCCTCGATTGAGCCCTAGGGTCAGGCTCTAGGCCAGCTCCAGGCCAGCCTGGCGCTCAGGGGCCTACAGCCTAAAGGAGAGAGAAGCAAGGGCCTGACAGGCCCGTGCCGATTGAGAGGAGAGGCCCAGAGAACAGGCTGTGGCTGTCTGGACCCAGCAGAGGGGCCCTCGTGGACTTCATGGAAAAGGTGACTCTGCCTGGGACCTTGAAGAACTAGCAGGATTTGGTCAAATGGCCATGGGAGCAGAAGGAGCTACAGGAGGAGGGAAGGGTGAGAAAGGGTGTGCAGGTGGAAAGGGGTCCACATGTGCACAGCAGCCCGTAGCTCAGGGTGGCTGGTGGTCTCAAAGCGGGGAGGGGGGGGCAGGAGGCTTCAAGGTGAAGGGGCCAGGTCACAGGGGCCTGGAGTGCCAAGGGAGAAGGCGTCAGACTTTGCTGCCTCTTGACCCGGGCTTAGCGATCTGGTGCTGTTTCCCTACTCATTCATTCATTCATTCATTCACTCATTCAGGAAATATCTGAGATCCTACTCTGTGCTAGGCAAGTGCTCAAGATACTGTGAGGGACAGAACAAAGTCCCTGACATCCCAGAGTTTAAATAAATTCCAGGAAGAGACACAGACTATAATGCCATAAACAAATTAAGACTAAAAATTAAGATCATGATAGGGGTTGTGAGGAACATAATGACTGGCCAGTCTTTGAGGGTAGAGACTGTGACCGAGGGCTCCCTGTGGGCAGAGCCCGCGTCTCCTCCATCGGACTGGGAGCCCTGCACCTCTGAGGAAGGACAGAGAACGGAGCATCCGGGAACAAAAGCTGAGATTCTCCGTTCCCAGGAATGGCTGCTTCCCCAGCCCAAGGACCCTCCAGCAGGGCCCTCTGTGGCAGTGCCCACATGCTGACCACACCCCCACACCCCAGCCATCACAGTCCCTCTTGTTGGTGCCTGATGGCATAAGGAGGGCTGAGACCCATGAGCCGGAGCCCAGGCTATAGGAAGCAGGTGCAGCGGGTCCGGGAAGGTCTCTGGAGACGGACCCGGGATCCAAGGGTGGCGGCAATCTTGGAAAGGAACCCCCCTTCCCAGCCAGGCCTGAGGGGGAGGGCTTCTCTCCCCCCTCCCCTCAAACTCCCACCCCATTAAACCCTTAAATTAACCTCAGCCCCACCCGAGCTGGAGAGAGTGCCCCAAAATAAATCTTAAATTACATGCTGCCTGGGGGCAACCACAGCTCTCCTTCCTCCCTCTCCAGCAAGCAGACCCGCCCCACACAATGCTGGGGGGGGGCCTCCCCCCCAAATGGCTATTTATACAGCTCCCCTTTTTGCTGTCTGGCCTGGTTGCCTTTGGGTGGGTGAGGCCCAAGCAGGCTACACGGCTCTCCCGGGAGGGTGAAGTGGGTGGGGGAGGCTGTGAGACTCTCCAGGGTCTGACCGGGCATGGGGACATCATTTATGGGCCCCATCAGGATATTCTGGGGCGCTGCTAACGGTTACACCCAGGCAGTGGCATATATCTGGATCATGGGCACAGCGGGCATCTGGTCACCTAGCAAAGGGGCCCAGACTGCAGTCTCCCAGAGCATGGCTTTCTCACGAATGAGAGAGAGAGAGAGAGAGAGAGAGAGAGGTGTCCTTGCTCCCTAGCTGCCCACTGAGCAGTTCTGAGGATGGGCACCCCTTCCTCCCCCACCCAGCAAGGACAAGGCTGCTCTGGCCCCAAGGACCCCAAGCACAGGGGGAGCCTGGTGGGGGTGCTTGGCAAAGAGAGTGGGAAGCTGGACGCGGTCATTTTGAGACCCCAGGCCTAGGCCAAGGACCTCCCTGGAAAAGCCACCTTCCATTCTGGGAACCCGGTCCCGAACTGGGGCCGCTCCCCTCGCGGAGTACAGAGGAGGGAGGGGAGGGCAGAGGCAAGAGAGAAGGAACTGGACAAGACAGTGGGAGACAGAGACTTGCACACACAGAGGAACAGAAATAAGGAAAGAGACGCAGAAGCGCCGAGGTTTGGGACAACACGGAGGTTGCGAGGACATGGCCTCTCCTGGGTGGCGCCCGTGAGCCTGGACCCCTGTCCCCTGTCCCCTGGCTCCTGCTCTCTGGGAGGGCAGGTGTAGGGCCTCCAGGCCACCCCAGGAGAGAGACTCTCCCGCTGCTCCTCCATGCCCCCCCTGCCCACACCCCCTCCCCCCACCCCTACAACCTGCCCCTCAAGGGGCTTCGAGGGGGCTGAGGCTTCTCCTCCCTCTCCATTGCCCTGCGGGAGGGGGCAGCAGTGAGGTCAGAAGGCGGACAGGTAAACAGGTGGCCCCTCTTACTGGGGACTCAGCCCCAGAGGAGGGGAGGGGAGAGTTGCAGAGGAAGGGGGCGGAGGGGGGGTAAAGGAGCAGGAGAACCGACCCGCGGAGGAGCTGGCTTCCAGGCCTGAGTCCTAGGAGGAGAGAGTGACATGGCCCAGGGATCCGGCAGTGGGTGTGGTACTACTGTGTCCGGAGGACAGGGGGAGGGGATAGAGGATCCCACCAAGGCTGCCGGGGACAGATGAGGACCCCTGCAGCACAGAGGGCAGCGAGTTACAACAGCCCCCGGCCCATATAGGTGGCGACGTGTTGCCTCCCTATTAAACTGGGTTATCCGTCCGTTTACCAGGTCCCCAGGCCTGAAAACACAGTTTTTGGGGGGCCCAGGGCGTCAGACCTGCCATTTAGCTGGAGGAGGCCACCCAAACCACCGCAGAGCCTCGAGTGGAGAAGCAGTGCCCAGCTCGCGGCAGGCACCGGCTCAGACACTTAGTGCTCTGTTTACCCTGGCACGGGCAGCTGGCACAGGTGGGGCTCTCCAGGGAGCGGCCAGAGGCGCGGCCAGCAGACGCACCTGGAGGCCAAAAACGGAGGCGAGGACTGCGGGGCTCGGGGAGAGGTGCCTGGAGGGACCTCTAGCCCAGCTGCAAACCTGGGCCTCGATCTGCACCCCCCCCCCCCCAGAGCTCAGCGGCCTCTCAGCTGTCCTGCGAGAGACCATCACGCGGGGCCAGGCCAGGGGTGGGCGGCGGGAGAAACAGCAGCTCTGAGGATTCTGGAAGTCCCCTCCCAACCCGTCCCCAGGAAGAGGGGAGGCTGGAGGAGGTGAAGGAAGCCCCAGGACTTCGGAGCCCCGGGCTAGCATGCCTGGACACCTCTAGGCTCCCCAGGTTCGAGGCACCACTGGCCCTCCACACCCAAAGGCACATGTGGTTTCCCAAGCTTGAGAACTCACTGTCACAGCCTCCCGCCCTGCCGATCACCACACAGACCCAGTGTCCACATTCTTTCTCCACCGCACAGACCCTACCCCCCCCAGCCCACCACACCCAACACACGCAGAATCTTCTACGACTCAGCTCACAAATACAGCTTATAGGTGTCAGACACACGATGCTCACCCCGACACCCCCTACCCCACATATAACCTACATTCCAGCAGCAAAGTCACATGCACACACACACACACACACACACACACACCCTCCTCCCAGCGCCACGCCCCCAGGTGAACCAAGAGGGGTCTAACATTTCAGTCCCATTCCCCCCCATCTCTATCCCCCTCCCACCTCCCTTCCCCACTCCCTCCGCATTCACTGCGTTTCCCCCCCCCCCCAACCTTCTGTCTCTGCCTCTTTGTCTCTGGGCGACCTCTTAGCTGGGCCCCTGGCCCTGGGACCTCACTTCTCTCCTCTCCCCCATCTGCACACGGGCTGCACATCTGGGCAGCTCCCTGCGGCTACCACTCCACCAGCCCGGTCTGGGGGCTCCAAAGGAAGGGGAACAGCAGCTGGCGGTGGCTCAGGGGGCCTCACTTCCCCCTGCTTGTCATCCACCGCCCCCCCCCCCATGGACCGCCCACCCCTCCCCATTCCAGGCTGAGTCATCCCCACATCTGGAGCCTCAGCACATCTGGAAGAGCTGAAGCCTGTGCAGCCAGCTCCACGTGGACACCCCTCCCCCAAACTGCATTTCGCTCCCCCCCCACCCCTGACAGAAGCTGGGGTCCGGCCCCTCCGTCCCCGCCCGGGGCCAGGGCCCAGATCACCTAGCAGGCAGGCCAGCACTCCAGTGCCCGCCCCTGCAACAGGACGTCCACTGACCACAGGACCTCTCCCAGGTGACGGTAACTTTGGCCACTTGGTGCCCACCCCACTGAGGGGGCAGAACAGTGCTGGCCTTGGGGGAGGCCAAGCCCCAGGCCGGGGGAGGCGGGCGAGCCAGGCAGTGAAGGAGGCAGTGGTTTGGCCCAGCAGGCAGAGGGAGTTTATCCTGGCGCGGGGCCCCAAAGCCAAACATCCTTCACTAACCTCGCAGACACATCAAAGCCGGCCAGGAAGGGGCCCTTCAGTAGAGGAAACCTGCAGTCCTGGCGGCCTAACAGCCTGGCTCCAGGCACAGGACCACCCTGTCCCACTCGGCAGCCCAGGCGCAGGTTGGGCACAGCGGTCCCAGAGCCAGCGGGCAGAAGACATTTCTACCCCCACCCCCAGCCCCGCCAGGGCTGCAGACAGGGTGGTGATTTGCCCTGGTGACGGTGGCACACCTGGCACCAGGACTTAGCTTCGGCCCCAGACTTGCCCCCTCCCATCCTCCGGGCAGGAGAGGCCGGTGGGCTCACTGTGGCCCGTAGCCTGGAGGGGGAGGGCGTGCTCAACTGTAGGGGCTCTGACTTCATCCCCCAGCCTCCCTTGTTCAGGAAGGGACCTCTCCGCGTGGATGAGAGAGGCCAGAGAGGGCAGGGGGCTTCGGCGCTGGAGGAGAAGGAAGCTTTGGGAAAATAGAAGACCGAGTGGGAAGAAGAGAACTGGGCTGCCGGCCACGGGGCCTCTCTCCAGGGACGACAGGGGCTGGAGGCGGAAGGGGGGCTGGGAGGCGCTAACAAGGGAGGGAGGAGGTGCTAACAGGGCCACTGGGGTGAAGGGATCCTGGAGGCCGCCCCCTAAAGGCTGGCCTGGTGATAAGGCAGCGGCCGGGAGAGGGGGGTGAGTGGGGGGCCGCCGCATGAGCAGGGGAAGCCGGGAGGTGTGCATCCCGTGTGCACGTGTATGTACACACAGGCAGGCCCACCGCGCGCGCCCACACGTGGGCGCGTGCACACAAGTGGGGGCCGAGTCTGTCCTCGGCTGGGGGCCGGATGATGTGGCTGCTTAGAGGGTTTGCGGAAGAATGTGATCGCTGCCCACCTCACTTCTCCCGCCCCTCCGCTCTCCCTCATTCTTTGCCTGACCCCACGTCCCAAAGAAGCGATTCGCTTCAGGGATGTCTCAGGCTGTGCCTTCTCCCCCCGCTGTAGTCTAAGCCCCCAGACCCATTAGAGGCCCTCCCCTCCATGCGGCCAGCCCGCCCGGAGCCGTTCCTCTCTCCCGCCCCCACCCCCACCCCCCTCCACCGGCCACCCAGAACTCCCGGCTTCTTTGGGACTGGGAAGTTCTGAAGTCTGCCTACAATGACGGGCAACATCTGGATCTGAGACAGAGGCAGCCACGAGCCGGGTGCAGGAGAGCCCTCTTTCAACCGACCACCCAGAGCAGAGTTAGAAAGTGGGAGACGGGAAGGGATCCCCAACCCCTCGCTTCTCTCTGGCGGCAGGGTCCCATGGAAAACAGTCAACACAGAGTGTGGGTGGCAGTGGGGTGCCGGGAAGGGGAGGGGCAGGGAAGCCCTGGGGAGAAGGAGCCCTAGAGGGAGGGGACCAGAGCTGGGGGGGGGGGGGTCTTACGACCTTCACCCTGGTCTTGCCTCGTCCCCTCCCACCTGGGGCTTGGTGGCTCTGCTCAGTCTGCACCCCAGACAGCCACAGCTCACTAGCTCAACCTTCACCCTGACTCCACCCCACCACTTGGAGGTGTTTCTCTCTCCACCCACCCCTGGCTGTGCCCCGGAAACCTACACTTTGGAAGGATAATGGCTCCCAAATGCCGTTTTTGTCTCTGCTAAGCCTCCGGGCAGGTGAGTGTTAGTGGAGATCCTCAAGCCGCTCATTAGGATAATAAGCTCCCTGCACCGTTAATTGTCTGGTGGCACGCCTCCCTCCACCCGCCTGGCCCCCAGCTAGGTGGCTCAGACGCGGGGGTCAACTCTAGAAGTCATCTCCCCACCCTGGGCGCCTGAGGGACGGCTGGACTTCAGTTTCCAAAGGAATGCTGGGAAGGAGGCTCAGATCCTGGTTCCATGGCCAAGCATTCCTGTTGGCGACCCAACGTGCATCCTGCCTCCTCCTGGAAGGTGGGCAGCGAGCCAGTCCCTCCTTGCAGCTCACCCTGTGGGAGTTGCTTGATCCCTAGGGAGCCGTCTTACCCACTTAAGAGGGTATGTGGACACTTGGTGGGGCGGGGGGCGGGAAGCAGAAGTGGATTCCCGAAAACACGCAGCCACTGAAGATGAGAAGCCAGGCAGCCTGGGACAGGCCCTCCCCCCCCGCCCCCCCCCCCCAAATGAGAGCCCCCTACCAAGGGTTTGGGGACTTCATTCCCTATCCCCTTAGAGAAATCTGGCCCCTGACCCTGGGAGGCCCCCAACCAGCTTCAGTTCAGTGACAACAGCACCAGTGTTTACTTGGAACAAAGCACCATGGGGAAATGAAAGATGAATCAGAACTGGGCCAGCCCCCACGGCCTGGTGGGAACATTAGAACATGTATACACATCTTCTAGGGAGAATGGCCAGGGGCCAGCAGAGAGGCCCAGAGAAAAGGCCTGGCTGGTAAGATCCAAGTCCTGGGAGACTTACAGGAGGAGGTCGTATTGGAGCTGAGCCTTGAAAAATGGGTGAGAATCTGTGAGGTTCCAGGGAGGGGGTCTGGGAACAGGTGTTTCTAGGTGGAGAGAACTGGCCGCAGCCAGTCCCCTGTGAGTGTCCAGGAGACTCTCTAGGTCTCTCTCTGAGGTAGGTCACGGGCCCCGCGCTCTCTTCCTTGGCCCAGACTCACTTGACCAGCAGCAGAGGGGGCTAGGAGCCGGGTGTTCTGGGGGGGACCGTAGCTGGACTTTGGTGGCCCATCCAGAGGGGACCGAGAGAGGTTCTCAGAGAGGAGCAAGACCCTTCGTTCCTTGGTACCTCACTCTGCCTCCAGGGGGAATGGAGAGAAGAAGTTTGGGGCCCCTTTGCTCTGCCGGGAGTTAAACATTTATTGCTCGTTATGATTAAGCTAACATTTATTTACCATCATGGTATGCTGACAGCGAGCGGTTTACATCATCCTCACGGTGACCCCATGTGACGAAGGAGGCCCTGTCTGCCACCCCCACGCCCCTCCACAGGGTTCACAGAGGCAAAGAGAAGGTTCGAAGCTTCTTGACGAGGATCACACGGCACACGGCAGTGGCAGACTTACCGACGCAGCATAATACTGTCTGTCCCTGCCGGCAGAGCTGGGCTAGAACAGAATGTTCTGCAGGCTTTGAAAAGAAGGATCCCAGCCCAATGCCATAAGCCATTATGGGTGTCCATGGCCATCACAGGACAGGGGAGGGGCTGAGACGATCAGAACTCAGCCAGGCTCTTCCCTCTCACCCGGGGCTGGGCAAGCCTTCCCACCCCAACCACCCCCCCTGTCAGGAGTTCATCCGGAGAAGCAGGCCCCCCGGGGCAGCTTCTTGCTCGGGGGCTGCCTCTGGGTGTGGGGTCTCGAGACCTGCCTGGTTCTGGTCCTGACTCAGCCCCAACATCCCGTGTGGCTTGGCCTTCCCGGCCCTCGGGGCTCCGGTTGGCTTCCCTGAGAAGGGAGCCGGTGGACCAGCTGACCTCCAAGACCCTTGCAGCTGGGCGTTTGTAGGATGTAGACAATCAGCTCGTTCTTTGGTGAATGGGCCGGGGAGGCAGCTAGCGAGTATGAAGACATTTCGACTCGGCCGCTCTTGGGAAACCCCAGATGGAATTTGGCCTGGAATCTAGAGGGACCCACAGACTGCCTGAGGTCTCCGGGCCTCCCTGCCCTCCTGGCCCTGCGTGCCTGAGCATACACGTGCACGCATGTACACGCTCCCCACCCCCCCCATTGCCAGATTAAGTGTTGAACAGATGTCCTTGCGCTGGACGGTCCTGCCTCTAGACAAGAAAGCCCCCTGTCTGCTCAGGCTGGGGCCCCATTGCGCCCCCACCACCACCCGACCTCACCCACCAAGAATGCTGGGGCCCTTGGGAGCCATGATGGATGTTGACATCAGGGCTTGGTGTTCTTGGCCTGACTGAGCTGGGACCACCCGCCTCCAGGTCCCTTGCCCTGTCCCCAACCGCAGGCACGCAGAAAGGCAGTTTGGTGTCATGAAAAAAAAATGCGTACCCAAGGGGCAGGTGCCAGATGCCCTCGGGACCCCGCCTCATGAGCCTCACTTTCCCACTGGGGAGATGTGGGGCAGGGGGTGGGTGGAGTAGCCGTTCTCAGATGTCTGTCCCTATGACATTTTAGCAAGATGGGTAGGGTTGCCAGGTTTGGCAAATAAAAATGCGGGACATCTAGTTACATTTGAATTTCAGAGAAGCGACAAACGGATTTTGGCATAAGTATGTTCCAGATATTGCATAGGAATATTTAGTATATTCATACTAAAGAAATTACTCAGTTTGTCCGAAACTCAAATTTCACTGGGCATCCTGTATTTTGTCTGGCAACCTAGATCTGTGTCAGGTGGATGCCAGAGAGCCAGAGGGGAGCCACGCCAGCCTCCTGCCCTCCTCCTGCCCCTCCTCAGGGCACTGGTGCCTGCCTGGCCCCTTCACCTAGTCAGTCCCTACAGCCTCTCACGTCTACCCCTCCAAGTCTTCTGTCCCCTTCTCAGCCCTGCCATTCTCCGCCCCCCCCCCACCCCACCAGGATGCCCTCCTCCCTTAAGCTCACCCATCTTTCTCTCCCCTAAAGGCCACGACTCTGTAGGTCTCCAAGCCTGGGCAGAGTGGCAGGGGACCCAGTGAGACACCCTAGGCCAGGTGTGTTGGTGCGACAGGGCAAGGGCAGGGGCAGGAGGGAAGCCCAAGTGAGCAACAACCCCACTAAGGAGGCAGCAGTAGGGGCGCTGCTGGGAGAAGGTTCCAGCACTCCCTGGACTTGTTAGAGGGGCTAGCTGAGGCCAGAGCCAACTGCATGGGTAGGAGAGAAGAGGTGCCCCTGCCCAGGACCTTCTCCAAGTTCAGAATCACCAGGAACTGGAAATAGAGGGCATTTTCTGGGGCCAGACCCTAATTCCACCAGGATCAGGAGACTGGAAGGTTCTGTCCTTAGAGGCAAAAAGGGGCCAAGAGATAATGAGAAACAGAGACAGGGAAGGAGGGACAGAGAGAGTCCAGGAGAGTGAGTGAGAAACACAGTCAGGGAGACACAAGGACCAAATCAGAGACAAAAGAAACAGAAACACACACACACAGAGAAACAGACTCCAAAAGAGACAAGCGGTGATTAACAAACAGGAGCACAGAGATGGGAAAACAAGCAGAAATGTAGAGAAACCGCGTGGAGACAGTGATGGGCAGAAACAAACAGGAGGAGAGAGAGAGAGAGAGAGAGAGAGAGAGAGAGAGAGAGATGGGGAGCCACAAGGAGAGGTTAAAGACAGAGAAGGGAGCCAGAGATAAAGAGAAAGTGGTGAGAGAAAAAGAAAGGACAGCCCGAGGAGGAAGTCTGTCGGTCCCTACTAAGTTGGGGATAGTTTGCAGTGGCAAAGTCCCACTTGAGACCCAGCAGGAGACGCCTAAGCACTCGGGAACCGAGCTTCTCCGGGAGCCCTCCGCGTCTCCCCAGGCCGGGAGCAGCACCCACCCATCATCTGCCCTTCGCCCTCTCCCCAGGGGGCGGGCTCCATCTCTCCAACTCCTGCACGGTGTCCCCAAGTCTCATCCGCCTTTGGGTGTCTGGCTCTCACCCTGCGCCCAACGCCCATCGAGGCGTCCCCGCATCCCGCCCGCTAGCCAGCTCTCTCCCTCGGGGAGACCCGGCCCCAGGTCCCCGCCGCGCGCTGTGGGGCTCCGTGGGAATCCCGCGTTGGGCGATGCTGCCACCTGCCGGCCGGATCCCGGAAGCACAGGGCGCCTGGAGGGCTGGGGCGCGGCCGCCGAGGGTCGGAATCCGGCGCTCTCAGCAGGGACAGCCTCCGCGGGGTCTTTCCAAGGAATCCGGATGGGCCTGCTTCGCCGCGCCCCTGCTCGCCTGGCTTCCGCTTGGCCCCAGCGGCCGCGGCTCTTAACCCTGGGCCTTAATTTCCCCCAAGTCAAATGGAGGAAGTGTGTCCCCACATCCTCCCAGGATTGCAGGGGACGCCGGGGGACGCGAGTGTACTAGCGCTGTGCTCCTGAAATCAACCAGGCCGCCTCTCCCTCCTTCTTGGCCAAAAATGAAGGTGACACATCCCCACCCCCCACCCCACCCCATACAATGCCCTCAATCCACTCCCGAGCCGCCTCCTCCCTCTCCCGCAACCACTGCCCCCCGCAAACCCAGGTGGAAAGGGACTTACAGCGGGCGGGTCGCTTCGCCGGCATCCTCCCCCGCCCCGCCGCCCACTCCCCCACCCCCCCATCCCCCCATCCCGGCCCCGGGCCAGGCGCAGCACTGTCCCTCTCAAGCCCGGGCTCACTTAGGGGTGGAGGAGCGGGGATTGGCAAGGAGTGGCTCTGCAGTCTAGCACTGACCCCACAATTTTTTTTTTTTCCAGTTAACCTCTTCTACCTCCTAAAACCCAACCCAGATTTCTTCCCCTCCCCCGCCCTGTCCCACGACCGGCCCTTCGCGGGTGCCTAAGCTCCGCCCCCGCCCGAGGCGGGGCCCCATAGGTGGAGAGACGTGGGAGAGGTCGTGGCCCCGCCTCTCCCCTCCTCCCCCTACACACACGGAAGCTCTGTGGCCCCCACGCCAGGATGTCCGACACCTGGGTCCCAGGCCTCGTACCCACCTTGCTGCTCAGCCTGCTGGCTGGCCCCCAACAGGTGAGCGCTTGGGAGGTAAGCTATAGACCTTCCAGGGCCCTGAACTTTGTGGGTCAGGGGCCTACTTCTGGAGCGCCGTCACCACCTTCCTTTGTCAGGATTCCCTGGTGACCGTACACAGTTAGCAACTTCCTTTCTCTTTTTGCCTGGGAGGTGGAGGTGGGGGCAGCGGAGGAAGGCCCTGAGAAAGCCTGGGTTCCTTCGCCTGTGGGGGGACCGTGTAGAGGGCCCTGGACCCCGCCCACCACCATCTGACACCTAGCGCCTGTCTGTGAGTGGGGACTTTGACCCTCATATTAGCCTGGGCTCATCCTTCCCGCTTCCTCCCGCTAGTCCGAAAGCGGGCACTAGCCGGGACTGAGGTCTGGACGCCCGGCCAGCCCGTCTCCCTGACTGTCTTATTCCTCTAGTGCTGGGTGACCTTGGGAGAAGCTCTGGCCCTCTCTGGGACTGTGTCTCTGCCTGTGCCTTAGGGGAGAGAAGGCTCTTTCCACCCCTTCTAGGAGCCGCGGGTAGGATTCTAGTCTGTGCAGGACTTGAGCTGGTTGCCTGACCCAAGGCTGCGTTGACCTCTGAAATCAGTGATTCTGAGCCTGAGGCAGGGATTAAGCACCCCCTCCTTCCTCCCATTCCTCCGTTGAACTCTGAAAATGATGCGGGAAATCTGTCCATTCCTGGGATGGCAGATTATCTTGGCAACTGACATGGGTCTAAAACAGGGATTTCTCACTTCTGTTTACGAATGCCTGCGACAGGGGTGCCTGCGTGGCTCAGTCTGTTGGGCGTCCGACTTCTGCTTGGGGCATGATCCAGCCCTGCCTCCTGGGTTCGAGCCCTGCGTAGGGCTATGTGCTGACAGCTCAGAGCCTGGAGCCGGCTTGGGATTCTGTGTCTCCCTCTTTCTGCCCTTCCCCTGCTGGGGCTCTATCTCTCTCAAAAATAAATAAACGTTAAGAAAAAAAAAGAGAGAATGCCAGGACATCCCAGGACCCTCCCCAGAACAGGGCACGTTCACACAACTCTGCAGACTCTCCTGGCTCTGCCCCCGAAGCCTTCAAGCTCCTTCTCCACCTAGTCTAGGCAAGCCCTTTGTACCAACACTAAGCTGAGCATCCTCTTGATTTCTCCCAGCAGCCCCAGGGGGCAGGTGCTGATAATATCCACGCTGCACGTGTACGGAAGCTGAGGTTCTTTACAACCACAGTGACGCTCGAAAAAAACTCAGATTGAGCCACCCCAGACAAGACCTGCCCCAGGTTAAAGGGGGGGGGGGGGGGGGAGGAGAGAATCTGGGAGATCTGCCCTCCCCAACAGCAACTCTTGATTGAACCTTTTTGTGTTCTGTCCTTCTTCGTTGGGAGCCAGAAAAGCCCCAGGAAAGTGGGGTCCAGAATCTGAGGGGCAAGAGGGTCCCACTGAGTGCCTGGACCCCCTTGGTCTGTCCCCAGCTCTGCAGTTGCCCCTGTGTACTGTGAAGATCTCACCCTCTCTGGGCCAGACATTGCGGAGCGAGGCGGGTAGGGGAGTGGGGGTGGGGGAGTATTCATTCATGATTCCAGCTCCAGTCCCCAGGGGGCAAGGTTTGGGGTGGGGGAGGCTTCCGCCTGGCCTGCGGCTGAGCCCAGAAAAGGGGAATCAGCCCAACAGTCATTGGTTGTCACTGGTTTTCTTGGCTTTACTGTTGTTAGCAACTGAGATGTGATTGAATTATTTTGAGTAAAGGTACAAAGACACGGTAGTCTGGCCAAAGTTGGCTTCTTATGCTCGTGTTGTGGCTGTTTGTCCCCAGAGGCTAGGGTAGAGTAACAGATAACCTCTCCTCCGCTAAGGAGTTCCCACCCCTGAATCCCCCCCCACCCCCGCCATCGCCATCTCTCACCACCACCCCCCCCCCCCCAAGTTGAGGAACAGCCAGGAGGAAAGGAAACCAGGTCATCTGAGAAGGCTCTTTCGTTCATTCTGCCAATATTGTGGCTGTTGGGTTCTTCAACAGTGATGACAGACAAAAATCCCTGTCCTCTTGGAGTTTACATTCTTCTGACCAGACAATGAACAGGCTAAAAGGAACTGTGTAGTATGTTGGATGTGGGTAAGAACTGTGAGAGAAAACTTAAGTTCGGTGAGGGCAAAGGAGTGCCTTGGGGGAGTGGATGTAATTTTTATTTATTTATTTTTTATTTTATTTTTTAATGTTTATTCATTTTTTTGAGAGAGAGAGAGAGAGAGAGAGAGAGAGACAGAGTGTAAGCAGGGAAGGGACAGAGAGAGAGGGAGACACAGAATCTGAAGCAGGCTCCAGGCTCCGAGCTGTCAGCACAGAGCCCAACGCGGGGCTCGAACTCACGAACCATGAGATCTGACCTGAGCCGAAGTCGGGCACTTAACCGACTGAGCCACCCAGATGCCCCTAATTTTTAAGTAAGAGGGGCAGAAAGGGGGTGCTGGAGCGAGGATACCTGGGGGAAAGAATGCTCCAGGCAGGGCTTATACACATAATTGCTATTAATCCGGTTACATTCTGAAACTAGAGCCTGGATGGGTATAGTTCTGGTGCAGAAGAGAAACGGAGAGAAACCCAGCCTACAGGGGAGGATCTGGGTGGCTTCAAAGACCAAGGAAACCCCCCCCCCTCCTCCTTCCCTCCACCCCCTGCCAGGCAGGGATCCGAAAGGTGAATGCAGATCCTGAAGGCATGAGGAAGGTGGTCTGCCTTTACCCGCAAGTGTCAAACAGCCAGGCGTGTGCAGGGGACTCCCAGTGGTTGTGGATGTGTGGGCAAGGGGGCAGCAGCTGATCGCTGGGGGTCCGGGCACAGAGAGCCACTGAAGGGAGCGTCCAGGAAGGTTTTGGGCGATCGGATTTGCTGGATACGAACCTGCCTGCAGTGTGGGGAGTGATTCGGGGAAGGGGGGGTGGGTTGCGGAGGAGAGTTGCTGGTGCCCTGGACCGCCGTGGTCACATGGAAAGGAGATCGATCGGAGGGGTGGCGGGAAGGCGCCAGCTGACAGACCTGGGCGTGAGTGGAGGTGTTGTGGGGGTGTGGTGAGGAGAGAAAGGAGGGCTGGGGCCGCAGGTGTCAGCTGGGGCTCCAGCCCTAGACCTGGAGTGAGGTGGAGAGCAGGAAGGGGTTGACCCGCTGCGAACCTGCGGCAGGCTCTGCACCTGGGCAGCGGGTGGGTAGAGATGAGCTCCCCAGTTCACGGCCCCTAACCTCTGCCTCTTTTCTTCCGCAGGCTGCCGCCAAATGTGGTCTCTTCTTGTAAGTCTGGGCTTTGGGCTGTAACTTCCTGTCTGAGGAAGAGACACCCCAAATCCTGCCCTGTCTGCCTTCATGGGTCGGGGGGGCGGGGGGACAGAAAAGCATCTCATCCATCATCCTCACCCACTGCCCTGCTAGCCTGAACGCATTTCCCACTCCCCCCCACCCCCACCAATGCGCTTCCCATCCCACCCCCGCCCCGCCCTCCTTCTCCAGCCAAGCAGCTTCTGCCTGTGGGCGGGTCTAAAGCCTAATCCCCACCCCTCTCTCTGCTGTCTCTTCTCTGAGGGCTCCCCCCGCCCCATCACCCTGGGTGGGGCGGGCAAACCATCTGTGCCAACTTTGATATATAAATGCCAAAAAGCCTGAGCACAATGAGGAGGGGGTGGTCCCTGAGCAGATGAATGTTTCCATCAACTCAGCCCTGGGTGTTCCGGGAACACCCTGTCCTTCCCACCTCGTAGTCCATGGGCACCGGCAAGGGCTCCTCGAGTTAGCTCAGGGACAGTCGCCACATCTCCTTGGAGTGCCCTGGCACCCACTGCCACGTGCTCCCCCACCCCTGCTCAGTGATGTTGACAGAACATTCATTATACCCACTTTATGGATGAGGAAAAGTGAGACCCAGAAAGGAGCGGAACTTGGCCCAAGTAGTGAGATGAGCCTAGAAGCCAGATCCTGGGTCCCGGCGCCAGGTGTCCTCCCGCTGGGCCCCGCTGCTAGGGCGTGGCTTGGGCCCCAAGAAATGGGTGAGTTTTGGGGAGGCCGGGATCTTCCTGCCACCTCGGGACCAGCAGCATCTCTTTGCTCCCCCAGCACCTGCCCCAGAGGATTCAAATGCTGTGGTGACAGCTGCTGCCAGGAGTATGAGCTCTTCTCCAGTCCCCTGAGGTGAGCCCAGGGCCAGCTCCTCGGGCGCAGTCCTCAGGGCGACTGGCCTTCCTGCCCACGGTGGTCGGGGGTGGGGGTGGGGGGGTCCGGGACAGCCCAGACACTCAGGGAGATGTTGATGGTTCCTCGCCCTAGGATCTTCGTCATCACCTTCCTCATCATCCTCCCCCTCCTGTGCATCTGCTGTCTCGCTAAGCGGTTCTGTCGCAGCTGCAGAGAACAGGAGCAGGACCCCCCAGCGGATCACCAGGGGCCCCCGGAGCCGCCCTCCATCGCCCCCCCAGAGAGGGTCAGGACGTCCACCTCTGAGCCCCCACCCCCCTACAGCGAGGTAGGTGTCTCTGCCCCACTCCTTGCTCGGTTCCTCAGCTGGCCATACCTCCCTATTGTCCAGGTTACAGGGAGGCCCTCCTTACCCCAGGCCTCTGGACCTAGAGAGGGCCCTGCAGCCACCATTGGGTCCCCCCTCCCCCTGGCAAACACGCACGGCCGGCACTTGGCGGGTGCCGGCCGCTGCCAGGCCCTGAGAAGACTCTGTGTTCCCTCTTTCCCCTGCAGATTATTCTGAAGCCCGTCCTGCCCCCCATGGAGCCGCCCCCTCCCTACAGTGTCAGGCCTGAAGAATATTCGGGGATGCCCAGGGGCATCGACAACCCAGCCTTCTGAGCCACCTCCTGCCTGGAGCTACGACATCATCTCGGCCACCTCCTCCCCAGTGCTTCCTGGATCAAGCCAGAGACTCTTGGGACCCCCGTGATGCCCCCGTCCGTCCTGCCATGTCTCTTGCTGTTCTTGGTTTTAACTTATTGCTTTTCCCGCTCCACCACCAGCCGCCTCTGTTGTCCTGAGTGCCGGTCAGAAGTGTCAGCGGCCACCCCCCCAACCCCCATCCCAAGTGACAGGCTGCCAGGAGGAACATGTCAACGCTTGGAGGTGCCTGACAATAGAATGGGCCACTCTGAGGAGCGGAGAGAACCCCATTTCTGGGGGGTATACAAATCCTGGCTGGGCAGCCAGCTCCGAGATATTATAGAGGGCACTCCTGTTTCGTGCGCGATTGGACTGCGTGGGCTCTGAGCCACCCCCGGGTCTACCTGAATAGGGAAGACCCCATTGCCCCCTACCCCCCGAACGTGTACTCACTAAATCTGAGCTGATCGTCACTGAGAGTCTGCCTCTGGCTGTGTGGGGTGGTGACTGGGGAGTGAGCCCAGACACTGTGGGGGTGGGGAGGGGGGGATGGTGGGGGGTGGTCCCCACACCCCCAAATCCCACCATTGATGTATTGATGATGAGCCAGGGCGGAGAGAACATCTGTGAACCACCCTCTGGTAAAGGATCTTTGGAGATGCTCTGACCCAGCACCCAGGTCTCAGGGTGCTAAGGAGGACAGGAAGTTGGGAACCACGTGGGAGTAACTGTTCTTTTCTTCCCCATCCCGTCCTCCCACTACTCTCCTCAGGAGATGTGACGCTCAGCTCCCTGCCTTTCTCGCCGTGGGGGTGGGGAGGGGGCAAAGGAGAGGGGTGTGGGGCAGGGCCTCTGGAGATCTTGATCTGCCCCACCCTGGAATCTCCTGGAAAGAGGAGACTGAAAGGGTAGGTTCACCCTTCTCTTCCAGCCCGGTGCGGTTCCCAGGTGCTCCCACTTGAGCTCGTCTGCAGGGTTAACCCCTAAGAGGAAAGAAGCATTCACCACCTGGGCTCAAGAGAAGAGTCTTCGTGGGGCATTAGTCACCATGGGACCTCCGGCAAAGTGTGGAGCTGGGGGACTAGCATTGGGCAAGGCAGAGTGAGAGACACCTTCCATGCCAGTGTCTCGGGGCTCAGGCAGGGCATGGCTCCTCCTCCGTGATCCTGCCTTTGCACTGCTCCCCTGCAGCCCATGAATGCTGGCCTTCCTCCCCAGATGGAGGGCACAGCGGCAAGACTGGCCGAAACTCCTGGGAGGATTGGAGGTAGCACCCTGCTGTAAACCTCCTCCAGGGCTCTGGATAATACCCATCCTTTGGTGGTGGTGGTGGGGGGGTGGTCACGACCCAGGCAGGTGGCAGGGCCAGAAGCAGGGACACGGCACAGCCAGGTCCAAAGACGCTAGGGCTGGGGCTGGGGCCAGAGGTCCAAAGGGAGAACAGTAGTTAGGGCCGAGGAGCAGGGTCAGGGTTGGCGGTTAGGAGAATGCGCGCGGCCATGAGATGTTTCCCTTCAGTTTCAGGGATTGGTTAGGGGAGCAGAAGGAAGAAGGAAGATCTGTCTGCCTGATGTAAATGAGGATAGCCCCAGTTAGAGAAGTCTCAGAGCTGATGCCCTCACTGGGTAAGCACCCACCCGGGTGGGAGGATGGTAAGCAATGAGATTTACAGACCTGGAGGAGGAGGTCACCTTCTGCTAGGTTCTTTTCATCAAAGATGACACGAGAGCCCTGAGATCCTCCCCCAGCAACAGGAGAGCGGCCTGGAGGGTAGTAGGCCTCCTGAAGCCCAACCTTGCTGGGACCTGGTGGCAGAAACGGCCAGTTCTATGTCTCTGTTGTATTGTTGGTGGGAGGGAAAATAGTGTGACCCTGGAGGGCAATCTAGCAGCATCCTTTGATGGCACAGATAGTTACAAATCTCCTACTATGTGTCCGGCACTGAGTATCCATTAAAATTTTATTTTATTTTATTTTTTTAATGTTTATTTGTTTCTGAGAGAGAGCACAAGACAGAGGGCGAGCAGAGGAGGGGCAGAGAGAGACAGGGAGACACAGAATCCGAAGCAGGCTCCAGGCTCTGAGCTGTCAGCACAGAACCTGACACAGGGCCTGAACCCAGGAACAGTGAGATCATGACCTGAGCCGAAGTCGGACGCTTAACCGACTGAACCACCCAGGTGCCTCCCCATTAGAATTTTAAATGCTCATGACCCAGCAAGTCTGCTTCTGAGAATGAGCCTTCAGAAAGGCTCCTACAGGGGCGCCTGGGTGGCTCAGTCAGTTAAGTGTCCAACTCTTGATCTCAGCTCAGGTCTTGATCTCAGGGTCCTGAGTTCAAGCCCCACACTGGGCTCTGAGATGGGCATGAAGCCTACATAAAAAGGAAGGAAGGGAGGGAGGGAGGGAGGAAGGAAAGAAGAAACGAAAGAAGGAAGAAATGCTCATACAGAAGAGCTCAGAATGATGTGCATTGCAGGCATCGTAATGGGGGGTAAACAAAAACACCCTAAATATTCACTGACAGGAGCCAGTGAAATATACCAGATCCATCCATATTGTGAGTGCAATGCATCCTTTAAAGGGGATGAAGGAGATCTGAAGCACTGACCTGGCAGAATGTTCCTCATTTCATCATCAGAGAGAAAAGACAAGTTGCAGAAGAATAATAGTCAATGATCTCAATTTGTAAATATACACTCAATCGTGCATATTGTATGTATATATGTGTGTATATATGTATATGTGTGTGTATATACATTTTTTTCCTTTGCAAATGTACAGAAAAGATCTAGAAGGATACGAACCGTGCCACAGTCACTCCGTCATTCCCCACACTTAACAGTGGTTGGCACCGTGGGATGGAGGGACGGAGGGAGCCAATTATAAGGGAGCTCTCTTACTTCGTATGCTTTGTCACGGGTTGTATTTTTTACAATAAGCAAGCATTGCTCTCAGATTAAAAAAAAAAAACCCTCTAATGGAAATATAGGCAGCTTTAGAAGTTATGAAGACTTGCCTTGTGGACTTTGATCGACAGCAATTCACATATTATCAGCTCTGCTATGAGGAAGAGGCTAGAAGAACAGACATTTGGCACACACATGACATGCTTGCAACCAGGGAATAGATCATCAGTGGACACGGGAAAGCCTGGACGCCTGCCAGACATTTGAGGGACATGTGACGCCCATATGTTAACCCTGTGCAGATCTGCGACTGGCAGGCGCTCGGTATGTGTCGGATGTCTGGCTGGTTGGTTGCGTGGGTGAGCAAATTTCACAGGGACAGAATTCATTCCTTGCACTTGGCTTAACAGCTCAAACCTAATGAATGAATATCGAAAGGTGGAATCACTGAGTGAATGAACGGACGAACGACTGAAATGACTGAGTGGGCATTGGAACGAGCGAACAAATGGGCAGATCAGCCACCGGACGTTTGTAAGGACACGTGTGGCATGGTTAATAAGAAGGCGTTCCTTGTGGCTGTGGGCTTCTGTCTGCAGGAGACGCCCCAGAGGCTGGAGAGTACAGGGAAAGCTGTGGGGCTGGGGCGGGAAGGGGGAGGGGAGGGGGCGTGGCTGGGGAGGGGGCGTGGCTGGGGGCGGGGCGTGGGGAGACACCAACAAGAATCTCGCCTCACCCTGGGGCTGGGAATCAGAACTTCGGCTTCCGACATTGTAGTTTCTGCAGGTCTCAGTTTCTCTGTTGGTACAGTGAAGAGCTTTACCCCTTCCAGCTCTGGCAGGATGTAGCTCTCAGGCCGCCATGTTGGGAGGGGTTAAGAAGGTAAGAGAATCCAGGGGTCCTCCTGGGACGGCGACCGCCTTGTCTCCACCCCACCTCAGCCACGCACTCCAGTCCTGTCATCCCTGGTAACCTCAAGCCTCCTACTCTCTGAACCCCTGAACGCGACCTCCTCTGCTTCCAGGTCAGGCCCTGCATTAGCCCCATCGCAGCAATGCTCTGAGCTCACGGAGGCCCCCAAGCCCCTGGCCTGAGCCCCTTGGGAGTGTCACCCGCCACGTCCCCACTGTCCTCCATGTCCAGCCCAGAGGCCTTGATCCAGCCCGATGGGCCCTGCCCTGCCTCCAACCCCTTAACCCCCTTTTCCATCCATCGCGCTCACCGGGCAAAACCCCAAACTCAGGTTGGGTCCAGATTTTGCTCAAGAACAAGCACACCTGTGCAGCTGGACCCGCTTTAGAATCAAAACTGCAGATCTCAGGCAGGTCCTCGACTCCTCCAACGCGCCTTAGAAGCTTCCCATCCTGGGAGCGCCTGGGCGGCTCGGTCAGTCAAGTGTCCGACTCTGGATTTCGGCTCAGGTCATGATCTCCTGGTTTGTGGGTTCGAGCCCCACCTCAGGCTCTGTGATGAGCGTGCAAAGCCTGCTTGAGATTCTCTCCCTCTCTCCCTCTTTCTCTGCTTCTCTCCCTCAAAAATAAGTAAGTAAACAAACAAAAAAGCTTCCCCTCCTCATTCTTGAGATGACGTCATTATTGCTTCTGCTCTCTTTGAGTTTCCCACACTCCCAGCCTCAATTTTCAGATGGTGGTGACACCACAGACTTCAGAGACAAAAATGGACACGGTGACAGGAGAACCACCAAACACAACCTCACCTCTGGTGACATCCCTCGTACCCTCTCAGGGGTGAGCTCCTACAGTTATGACGCATCAGCCGTTTCTCCCTCATTAGCGGACCCTTGTCATTATCCCCTGGCCATAAGTATGCCTCATCGCCGACCTTCGAGAAGCCCTGCCCTGATACCCTCATCCCTCTGTGTCTGCTGTTCCATGCCCTTCCCCCACCTCCCCACCCCCTCCCCATCCGCATTCCATCCTGCTCCAGCCAGCCCTTTGTCCCCATCGTGACAGGCAGTGGCTCTTGTCCATATATCACCAGTAACCTACATCTTTCCGAAGCCAAAAGTCAGTTCTCTAGCCTCATTTACTCAGTCTGTCGGTGGCATTTGACACACTTAGTCACTTCCTCCTTCTGGAAAAGCTTTCTTGTCTGGACTTCTTTGACTCCACTCTCCCGGGTTTTCCTCCTACTCACCCGCAGCTCCTTCTCAGGCTCCTTTGCTCTCCTCTCCTCCTCCACCATCTCCGAATGATAGTTGACCTGAGGGACCCGAGTCGACTTTGACTCTGTCTTTATCTTCATTCCCTCCCCCGTAGTGGCTCTCATCCGGGTCTGTGGCTTCAGAGACCGTCTACTGTCTGATGGATCTCGAATCTTTGTCTCGGCCAAGGCCTCTCCCTTGAACTGCAGACTTCTGTCCTGAACAACTATTTAACTACCTACGCCTCCACTTAGACCCTGAACGAACACACCACAGCCCAAACTAGGGTCTCACTTCCCTCCACCCCACCCCAAAGCCAAGTCCTTTCCCAGTTGTCCCATTCTGGGTAGATGGCAGCCGGCCAGCTGATCAGGCCAAAAATAACCCAGGGATTGTGATTTCCCTCCGGGTCTTACCCTCTCATCCGGCCTCCAGATTAGACCGATGCTACGTTTCACTGTTTCACTGTTCAAGCCCTGGACCAAGATGCGGTCAGGTGTAGCCCGTGCCATCCCTAATGACATTCTACCCGGTTTCCTGCCTCTGTTCTTGTGTCCACCTTGGTGCTGCTGTTCATCCGACACGCTAAAGTCAGGGAGAGCTTCCTAAAGCACAAATAAGACACATCATTGCCCCACTTGGAAGACTCTGATGGTTGCCTATTGAGGTCACGATGAACGCCAACCCCCTGACTGCAGCCTGCGGGACTTACAAGGCGTGGGGCCTCCCATCCCCTCCAAAATCATCTCTTACCTCTCCCCTCCCTCTTCACTGCCTTCCAGCCACAGTGGCCTTCTCTCTGAGCCTTGACTGTCCCCCGTCAGCCTGGCTCAGGGCCTCTGATGGCCTTTCTGCTTGGAATCGTCCCCTCCCCTCAACTTCTGCCAGAGTCTTCACATGGCTGCCATGTTTTCATCATCCTGGTTCCAGTGCCGAGCTGTCGCCTTCTCCAAGAAGGCTTCCCTGACCACCCTACTCTATTACACGAACGATTTTATTTTCTGGATAGCGCTCCCCAGTACTGGGAGTCATCTTCTTTATTTACGTGGTTATGTGTTTGCAGTCTCTTTCCCCCGCCTCTGGGCCCAACCTCCTCAGGGACAGTGATTTGCCATGTTCGCTGTCCCGTCCAAAGTCTAGAAAAATGCCTAGCACATGGTAGGTGTCAGCCAGTCTTTGCGGACTGACTCATCCCGTGGCCAACTTGAAAGCAAAGCCCCAGAGTTCCTGCAGGAGAAACACCCACGTAAGGGGCTCCTCGGCCGTACTTTACTTCACCATATTCCTTCCCATAATCCCCGCGGAACTTCAAGATCCCATCGGCCTATGGACGTTTGAGAGAAATGCTGATGTAGTTCAGCCTCATCTTATTATAGGTGAGATGACCAAAATCCTGATAAGAGAAGGGACTCGTCCAAGGTCGCACAGCTGGCAGGGCCAAGCGCTGGATTTAAAACAGGGTCCTCGAGATGACAGAGACGGAGAATGAATCAGCGGGTGCCTGTGGTCAGGGGTGACGTTGGGGGGGGGGGGTGCAGGGAATGGAGTGGGTGTAGCTATAAAGGGGTGGCAGAAGGGACATCTTTGCGGTGGTGGGACGGCTCCGTACCTCCACTGCAGCAGGAGTAACAGATCCACACGGCTGATAAAATGACAAACAACGCACTCAGTGTCAGTTTCCCGAGTTTGATGCCGTGGATAAGATGGAACCACCAGGAGAAACCGGGCAAAGGGAACCTGGGACCTCTTCGTACTATCTCTGCCACTTCCCGTGACTCTGCAATGATTTCGGAATACAAAGATTGTAAAAAAAAAAAAAAAAAATCCGCGTCCTACCTCCACATTCAAGAGCTTTTTACTTAAAGATCATCAGGGCAAATTTCGGTTCAGTTTCTGTGTCCAAAACAAAGCCCCGTTTATTGCTTTTTATAATTTGCGGTTCATTGAAACTGGTGATTTGGGTGTAAAGAGACTCGCGGACTCTCTCTTGCAGTGGCAAATGCCAAGTTCAGTGGATCTTCTCCCTCCTTCACACCTGACCATGACTTTCTTGTAGCCAAGTGTGTATGGTTCCTGCTCACACAGAGACACAGAGGCCAGAGGAAGAAGACCTCAACTTGAGGGAAGTTTCCTGGTCATCTGGGTGCACTTCCGTGGGACATGATTTATGTATCTATAGATTTGTCTATATACATCATCTGCTGACTTTTGAACTAAAACGTAATAGAAGTCAGTCTTATTCCTCCATCTCTCACGCCCTACCCGGCTTGCTTGTGCTGTTGGTTGTTTTTGTTGCGGTTTTGTTTCTCCCATTTCACTTCCGGTTTCCTCTATGGTGGCAAAATACAAAGAACATGAAATTTACCATCACCATTTTCACGTGTACAGGCCAGTGGTATCAGAGGCATTTGTGATGTGGTACAGCCATCGCCACATCCCTGTGGTGACCCCTTCCATCTCCATAGCTTCTTTCATCTGATAACAACTCTTCCTTCCCGGACCGCCCCACCCCTGCCCCGTCCCTGGCAACCACCTCCCTGCTTTCTGCCTCCATGACTTTGACTACCCCCATATGACGAAAGTTACCTCGTCTAAGTGGAATCATACAGTATTTGTCTGTTGGGTCTGGCTTGTTTCACTCAGCATAACATCCTCGAGGTTCATCCATGTTGTAGCATGTGCTAGAACCTCCGTCCTTTTTATGGCTGAACAATCCTCCATTGTATGCATATGGCACATTTTGCTTACCCATTCATGTGTTGATGGAACTTGGGTTGCTGCCACATTTTAGCTATTGTGAATAATGCTGCTATGAAGGTGCGGTACACAGAGCTCTTCAAGACCCTGCTTTCAATTCTTTTGGGTATCTGCCCACGGATCATATGGTAATTCTATGTTGTGGTTTTTTGAAGAACCGCTAGATTGTGTTCCACCATTTTACATTCCCTCCCATGGGGCACAAGGCTTTTAATTTCTTTTATATATTTTTTTAATTTATTTTTTATGTTTTATTAATTTTTGAGAGTGAGAGAGAGAGAGAGAGAGAGAGACCATGTGTGGGGGAGGGGCAGAGAGAGAGGGAGACACAGAATGTGAAGCAGGCTCCGGGCTCTGAGCTGTCAGCCCAGAGCCCGATGAGGGGCTCGAACCCACAAACTGTGAGATCATGACCTGAGCCGAAGTTGGACGCTCAACTGACTGAGCCACCCAGGCACCCCTCAAACCCAACTGGTTTAATAAAACTATTTGCCGTTAAAAGGAACCAAAGCATCACACTTAATTTTAGGATGGAACGATAAATGCAAAGTCAATTCTGTGTTTGTGACATCACCACCCCATGCTTCAGCATAAAGAAAGCCCCAATGTAACAGTGGTTGTTTTTGTACTCTTAATCTGTTTTACCCATTCCCCCCACCCATCTCCACTCTGGCAACACCACTTTGTTTTCTTTGTATATAGGTTTTTGTTTGTCTCTTTTTTTCTTTGTTCGTTTGTTTTGTTTCTTAAAGTCATCTACGAGTGAAATCATATGGCATTTGTCTTTCTCTCACTGACTCATTTCCCTTCGCATCATACCTTCTAGATCCATCCATGTGGTTGCAAATGGCAAGGTTTCATTCTTTTTATGGCTGAATAATATTCCACTGTATGTATATACCACATCTTCTTTATCCATTCATCTATGGATAGACACTTGGGTTGCCTCCATAATTTGGCTATTGTAAATAGTCCTACAACAAACACAGGGGTACATATATCCTTTTGAATAGTGTTCTTGTATTCTTTGAGTAAATACCCAGTAGCAGAATTATTGGGTCATATGGTAATTCTATTTTTAATTTTTTTTTCGATTTGACCCCTTTTTTTTAAATTTTTTTTAACGTTTTTATTTATTTTTGAAACAGAGAGAGACAGAGCATGAACGGGGGAGGGTCAGAGAGAGGGAGACACAGAATCTGAAACAGGCTCCAGGCTCTGAGCAGCCAGCACAGAGCCCGACACGGGGCTCGAACTCACGAACCGGGAGATCGTGACCTGAGCCAAAGTCGGACGCTTAACCGACTGAGCCACCCAGGCGCCCCTCTTGTGTTTTTTATTTCAGCCATTCTGACAGGTGTGAGGTGATATCTCATTGTGGTTTTGATTTGCATTTCCCTGATGGTTAGTGATGGTAAGCATCATTTTATGTGTTTGTTAGCAATCTGTATGTCTTCTTCGGAGAAATGTCTATTCGTGTCCTCTGCCCACTTTTTAATTGGATTTTTTGTGGGGTTTTTTTGGTGTTGAGTTGTATAAGTTTTTTATGCATTTTGGTTACTAATCCCTTACTGGCTATGTCATTTGCAAATATCTTCTTCCATTCAGTAGGTTGTCTTTTTGTTTTGTTGATTGCTTCCTTTGTTGTGCAGAAATTTTATTTTTTTTAATTTTTTTAATTTTTTTAATCTATTTTTGAGACAGAGAGAGACAGAGCATGAGCAGGGGAGGGGCAGAGAGCGATTGCGACACAGAATCCGAAGCAGGCTCCAGGGTCTGAGCTGTCAGCCCAGAGCCCGATGAGGGGCTCGAACCCACAAACCGTGAGGTCATGCCCTGAGCCGAAATTGGACGCCCAACCGACTGAGCCACCCAGGTACCCCCAGAAACTTTTCATTTTGATGTAATCCCAATAGTTTATTTTTGGTCTTGTTTCCCTTGCCTTAGGAAACGTATCCAGAAAAATGTTGCTCCAGCCGATGTCAGAGAAATTGCTGCCTGTGCTCTCTTCTAGGATATTTATGATTTCGGGTCTCACATTTAGGTCTTTAATCCATTTGGAGTTTATTTTTGTGTATGGTGTAAGAAAGTGGTCCACATTCTTTTGCATGTAGCTTGTCCAGTTTTCCCAGCACCATTTGTCAAAGAGACTGTCTTTTTCCCATTGCATATTCTTACCTCCTTTGTCAAAGATTAATCAACCATACAATCGTGGGTTTATTTCTGGGCTTTCTATCCTGTTCCACTGGTCTAGGTGTCTCTTTTTGTGCCAACACCATATTGTTTTGATTACTACAGCTTTCTAGTGTATCTTGAAATCTGGGATTGTGACACGTCCGGTTTTACTCTTCTTTTTCAAGATCGCTTTGGCTATGTGGGGTCTTTTGTGGTTCCAAACAAATTTCAGGATGATTTGTTCTTGTCCTGTGAATCCCTGTGGGCTTTTAATGTATAGCTTTTATTATGTTGAGGTAGTTTTCTTCTAATCCTAGTTTGTTGAGGGTTTTTATCATCAAATACGGTTGAATTTTGTCAACTTCTTTTTCTGCATCAACAGAGATCATCCTATGTGTTTTTTCCCTTCATTCTGTCAGTATGGTGTATTACGTCAATTGATCTTTTTTTTCTTCAACGTTTTTTTTTAATTTTTATTTTTTTATTTATTTTTGGGACAGAGAGAGACAGAGCATGAACGGGGGAGGGGCAGAGAGAGAGGGAGACACAGAATCGGAAAGAGGCTCCAGGCTCTGAGCCGTCAGCCCAGAGCCCGACGCGGGGCTCGAACTCACGGACCACGAGATCGTGACCTGAGCTGAAGTCGGACGCTTAACCAACTGTGCCACCCAGGCGCCCAATTGATCTTTATATGTTGAAGCATCCTTGCATTCCAGGAATAAATCCCACTTGGTCATGGTGTGTAATATTTTTCATATACTTCTCAATTAGGTTTGCTAGTATTTCGTTGAGGATTTTGGCATCAATGTCCAAAAAGGATGTTGGTCTGTAGTTGTCTTGTAGTGTCTCTGTCTGGCTTTGGTATGAGGGCAACGCTGGCTTCCTAGAATGACCTAGGAAAATAATGTCCCCGTCATGATTTTTGGAAATTTTTGAGAAGAATTGGTATTAGTTCTTCTCTAAGTATTGGGTAGAATTCACCAATGAAGCTCTCAGGTCCAGGGCTTTTTTTGGTCTTGAAGAGTTTCGATTACCGATTCAGTCTCCTTACTAGTCATTGATCCATTCAAATTTTCCACTTCTTCATGATTTCATCTTGGTGCGTTTTGTGTTACTAAGAGGGGCCCTCCTCTGTGTGCCTCTGAGATCAGAAGCAGCAAACAGCAGTCAGAGCACAGATCCCTGATATTTGTTAAATCAGGGTCCTTTTGGCCGACCTGGGTTCCCACATGTGGTGTGCAAGCTGCTCCAGGAACACATGCACAGCTGTCTGCCACCTGGCTGGGGGTGGGGGGTGGGCAGGTACTACTGCACTAAGAGCTGAAATCGACTGAAATTAACTGCAATTTACTGCCCAAGACTTCCCCTGGAACTTGCAAGCCTCTAACAGACTCCAGAGTTCCAAAATAGTTACATCAGACTGCCAGCAATCAGCTGTCTAAATGAGGAGAGAGATTCTGGTTGCTTCCTGCACCATTATCTTCCCAGAATCCTCTCAGCTGGATTATTTTTTAATTGTGTCCATTTGGGAAAATCAGTTGTGTGAGCTGAGATTTGACCAATAATTTCTTCAAAACTTGCTTTAATTTCCTGCCAACATTTTCTCAGAACAAAGGATGTTAAGACCTTTGATCAGAGACTCGGGAAGATAATTTTGTGTTTTGACACAGCAACAGCAGAACTTTCATGAACAATTAACCCCCAAACGTGTTATTTTGCACATTTTCCCATATGTCCAGTCCCCTAGATTTTCTTGGATCTGTCTCCACCTGCAACCCCCATCCCCATTCACGTAATCACCGTGGGACTGGGGAGCAGCCACTTTTTGCTAAGTGGCTATGCCTCTCTGGCCACAGCTGACTGGTTCAGGGAAGGCACAGATCCCCTCTGGGCCCGTCAGAGCCCTTCCACGAGAATTCTGGATTAGGAAGTCAGCAAGTCTGTCTCATCTCCGGATGGCTCAGGTCACAAAGCTGTTAGATGGAGCAGCTGAAGCCACTGGACCCATGTTAGCCACTACATGAAGAAACCTGTAGTGAGAACAAAAGAGGCCAACATTGAAAAAAAAAAAAAAAAGAGGTGCCTGAGTGGCTCAGTCAGTTAAGCGTCCGACTTCGGCTCAGGTCGTGATCCCGCGGTTTGCGAGTTCGAGCCCCGCATCGGGCTCTGTGCTGACAGCTCAGAGCCTGGAGCCTGCCTCGGATTCTGTGTCTCCCTCTCTCTCTGCCCCTCCTCCGCTCATGCTCTCTCTGTCTGTCTCAAAAATAAATAAAACATTAAAAAAAATTTTTTTAATAAAAAAAATAATAAAGTGGGGACAGAAGACAGAGAGAAAGTCCTGACGACCATCAAATGCCTGGCCCCATTTGTTCCTGAGGTCCAGCTGCCTTCCCACAGCCTGGCCCCTCCACTCGTCTTTGGCGACCAATTGCCAATAGTTCCTCATTTTGCTCAAGCTAGTGTGAGTTGGTTTATTGTTATTTGCAACCCCAAGAGCCCAGAGTTACCAACTAGACCCACTCCCTCACTTTACAGATGCAGAAATAGATTCCCAGAAAGGCTGTGACTTCCCTGAGGCTATGAGGTTACTGAGGGGCTAGGCTGGAACTGAACCTTGAGTTTCCAGACTGTAGCTCCCACGTGTTCCTGCACAGCTTCTGCCACTGCAGTGTGCCGTGTGACATTTCTAAAGCCCATTGGAGATTTCCAAAATCCTCAGTTAGAAGGAAAGGCATCTGTACCTCATTCTATCCACGAAACAAAAGGGAAAGGATAAAAATAGGAGACCACCAAAACATAACTGGAGGCCTAGAACCTGGAGGGTCGGCACAGGAAATTGAGAGTGGGAAGAACAAAGCCGGGCTTGTTAGAGGGGAAAACTAAAAGGACATCACACTATTTGTGGCTGAGCTCTCACACAAGGAAGGCGGGATCAAAGGAGATCTTTCCCTCTTTGCAAAACTCTCATGCAGGATTCAGATTAAACCGAGCGGATAAATATCCTCCTCACCAAGGCTAAAAGAGAGATGACGGACAGACTCACTCAAGGGTCGACTGCCCGTGGGTCCCAAGCCTCCCGGCCTTCTGAGGTCTCCCTTATAAAATCAGGTGGCTGGAGGGGGGAGGCCCAGATGCTTATCTCTGCATAGTTGCGCAGCCTGGCTGGCCCCCATTTGGTCCTGTAGTTCGTGATCTCCTCCTGTTCCCTCACCCCACCTAAGACAGGCCTGCTTCCTGCCTCCCACCTCCCAAGCGCCACTGACAAGGTCGCACGTATGTGACTTTCCCTGAAGGTTTGGGTTAACAAGGGTGATGGGCCCTGGCGGGTCACATGATATATGCAAGAACAGAGTGGTCGCTGCTAAACAGAGGGCCTAACAGCCTGGACTGGAAATGTGTGGCAAGACGATGTGTGTAGACAACCAAGAACTTCAGTTTGATCCCAGCGACCTTGCTAGAAGCAGCTTCTGCAGCACCGCGAGGCCATTATGCAAGGGCTTCAGGAAGAAGCGGCTGGGAGGACAGGTTGTTTGGCGACCCCCCACCCCCCGCTCCTAAAGCTACATAGGACATGGCAGATCTCTACCCAGGACGGGCAGAATCCCTTGACCAACACTCCAGTAATCCGGGGCGACCCAAGAAGCCACAATCCCTGTCCCCTCTGAGCCTGGCGCAAATAGTACCTCAGTGCGTTCCTGGGGCAGATGGCAAGTTTTGGGCAGGCCCGAACCCCACCTTCTGCAGAACCCGTCCAGCGGATTACATTTCAAGCACGTACGTGATGTGTATCAATCATCGCTGACCTGGAGACACCAGCCCTCCTACCTCGGGTATTCCTGGGGTTCCCCCAGGGCCCTGCCTGCAGCTGGGTTTCTCCTTTTCCCCTTGTGATCCCCAAAGAACCCCAAACTGCAGCCGCAGCCCACTCCGGCATTTTAACTCTTTTTATCGAAGACTTTGCATTACTCCGAGGTCTTGCGTTCCGTGAACAAAAATGTTAGTCGAGGTGCCTTTCCCCATCCCAGGAGTAAAAGTGATTCTCTGTAAAAGTGATTCTGCCTGGTTCTGGACCAACAGATACAATACACAGGCCCCAGCAAAGCACACGTCCCCCCATCTCCAAAACATTAACCTGGTCCACGTGTGTGGTTACAGCATTTCCCATACCCAAAAGTGGGACACATATTCTGATACTGGCCCAGAAATCTGCACCATCAGAATACCCTAGAAAATCCAGGATGTACTGTCTTACCTATTTTGCCACGTATCTACCACTCACACCAGCAATGGAAACAGTATCAATTGTATGACTCCCCCTTAACCTTGGAAATATCGGGACCCCTCAGGGGAGCTTCTCAGTCTCGGACACAGGAGACAGCCTCGGGGAGCCTCTAGAATCCTGATAAGCCGTGGGAATCAGACGGGTTTAATTTCAAGGTGCTTGGCAGTCCCCCGGAACCCCTCAGTGCTGGTGACCTGCTCCAGCCAGGTTCCTCGGAGCACCCAGAGCACCTGCCAGGCTGGCCACATTCCTCCTTGGGCTTCCCCCTCTTTTTTTAAGCTCCTACTTGAAGCCAGTTCCGCCAGGCCCTCTGCACGAGAACCCACAAGGTTCACGGAGGACTCCAGCTCCGTCTCCGTGGGGAGAACCCTTGACAATCCTGGCCACGAGGGGTAGGACACCCCCCCCACCCCCCGCTGCCACTGGCTTTGGCCTCCTGCGGTGAGCAATGCCCAGACAGCTCACGAGCAGATGGCATTTCAAGTGTGTTAAAATACCTATACTCAGAACTACTTTAAGATCAAGTTAGTTATTAGACTCACTACTAGATCTCTCTGTTTAGTGTTTTCATAAAGAAGCACATGCATTGGGGCACCTGGGTGGCTCAGTCAGTTGAGCGTCCGACTTCAGCCCAGGTCATGATCTCGCGGTCCATGGGTTCGAGCCCTGCATCGGGCTCCGTGCTGACAGCTCGGAGCCCGGAGCCTGTTTCAGATTCTGTGTCTCCCTCTTTCTCTGACCCTCCCCTGTTTATGCTCTGTCTCTCTCTGTCTCAAAAATAAATAAACATTAAAAAAAAAATCTAAAAAAAAGAAGCACATGCATCATTGTATCACAATGTTTTCAAAATATTTTCATCATTACATTTGAACACAACTGGTTTTTTTTTTGTTCCAAAGTATTTTGCTTTATACATCTAAAGTGCATTTATGTATTTTTCTGGGAAGGGGCCCATAGACTTCAGATTGCCAAACAGACCGAGGGCAAAAACAAGATAGAAATTGGGGTGCCTGACTGGTTCAGTCGGAAAAGCGTGTGACTCTTGATCTCAGGGTCATGAGTTCGAGCCTCACATCGGGCGTAGAGATTACTTAAATAAAAACTTTATTTCTAAAAAAAATTTTTTTAACGTTTATTTATTTTTTGAGAGAGAAAGAGTGTGAGTGGGGGAAGGGCAGAGACCCAGAATCTGAAGCAGGCTCCGGGCTCCAAGCCTCCAGCACAGAGCCCGATGCCGGGCTCAAACCCACAAAACCGTGAGATCATCACCCGAGCTGAAGTCCGACGCCCAACCGAGTCACCCAGGCGTCCCACTTAATTAAAAACTTTAAAAAAATAAAACACAATAAAATAAAAATTATGTCTGTCTGAACTCTGGGAAGAGGGTCCAGCCATAAGATACTTCGCAGGGGGGACATTCTATGTTTTTAAGAGAAAATAAAAGTTGTTTGTTTGGGAAGGGCATCTGTTTACGCAAGATAATGAAGAAGGCCCAGGAGGTCGGGGCAGTAACATTATTATGGTCAACATGGTCAGCATATAAATAAATGAATAGGTCTAATACCTGAATCGATGATATAGTATGCTACCAGGTGATGCGTGCTGGGAAAACACAGGGCAGGGTAAGAGAGATCCGGGTTGGGGTGCCTGGGTTGCTCAGTCGGTTGGGCGTCCGACTTCAGCTCAGGTCATGATCTCATGGTTCATGGGTTTGAACCCTGCGTCGGGCTCTGTGCTGGCAGCTCAGAGCCTGGAGCCTGTTTCAGATTCTGTGTCTCCCTCTCTCTGTGCCCTCCCCTGTTCACGGTCTGTCTCTGTCTCAAAAATAAACATTAAAAAAATTATAAAAAAAAAAAAAAGAGAGAGATCCGGGTTGTGGTGAAGAGCGGATGCAACTGTAAATCGAGAGGTCAGGGTAGGCGCCTTGAAGACTCATTTGGGGCAGAGACTTGAAGGAGGGGTTGACATGAGCCTTGATGTTATCAAGGAACCGTGTTCCAGGGAGAAGGACAGCAGGTGCAAAAGCCCGGGGGTAGGAGTATGTTTGGTATGTTAGAGGACGTCAAGGAGGCCAGTGTGGCCAGAGTGGAGGAAATCATTAGGAAACAATAGGACTGAACCAGTTTCGCTCCCGTCTCCAGGAAGTTTGCTCTCTACCCTCCACCCCTGGCGCGGTGTGCCACACACCCACCTGCTCTGGGGCCTGCGCAACTATTGTGGAAACCACGGCCCATTGTGGTCCCGGCTCATTTGGCACACTCTGATGTGTTTAAGCTCAAGGGGTAAAAACAAAAAACCTTCTCTCTGCCAACAGGTGGGTATGGCCGCTGGACCAGAAAATAAAAGTCGTGTTTGTCACCGGAGGGAGACGGAAGGATGCAAGGGGGAGGTCCCAGCTTTGCCACTTAACAAGCTGAGGGGCAGCGGTCACCATGCTCGCTTCGTTGAATCTGTTGCCACGTATGTAAACTGAGGTAACAACCCCTGGGAATGTGAGGCTGGAATGCAAAAAGCAGCCTCCGGGTCCCAGCCTGGCTGTAGCTCGCCACGCGGTTACCCCCCCCCCTCCAATCCTGGCCCAGAAGGCCCCTGTGCTTCTCCTTTGACCTCACCTCCCTTGAAAGTCAACACCGACTCGAGGACCCGAGGGTCGGCTCCGGCGCAAGGTAAGATCTCCGCATGGCCTCTGTTCTATTTTTAATCCTGAAGTCTCCCACGTCATTTAATGCTTGAAGTCTTTTTAGGGGGAAAAGCCTAAATCCCAAATAAATAAAAATGTGAATTAGGTGGGGCGCCTGGGTGGCTCAGCCGGTTAAGCGTCCGACCTCGGCTCAGGTCATGATCTCCAGGTTTGTCGGGTCAAGTTCCGCATTGGGTCTCCGTGCTGACAGCTCAGAGCCTGGAGCCTGTTTCAGTTCTGTGTCTCCCTCTCTCTTTGCGCCTTCCCTTCTTGCACTTTTTCTCTCTCTCTGTGTCTGTAAAATAAATAAAACATTTTTTTTTAAATAATAAATAAATATGTGAATCAGAACTGGCACAGTCTTGTAATCACTTGAAAGATGTTGGCCAGAGATCACCCTCTGGGACTCCTTGTCCTCTGCTGCCATCGTCTGGAAGGAGGTGGTACTGCAGGGACATGGAGGGACAGAGACCCACAGGGCAAGGGGTTGGAAGGGGGGGCGGCGGTGTGGGACCACAGGGACTGAGCCCCCTTCCAACTGACTAGGAGACACAGGCCTTCTCCGGAGAGGACAGCAGTGCACCTCACAGGAAGAGGCAGGAAGCGTGGCTTGAAAAACTGGTTTCTAGGTCCATTTCAGGGCCCCGAGAGGGCCCAAGGTCAGAGGAGGGAGCTCCACCAAGGACAGGTGCACTCCTCTTTCCTTCTACAAAAGAGGAAACCGAAACCAAGGCAGCTATGTAGTTTTCTCCAAGCTGAACTACACCTTAGGGACAGAGTCAGCATTCGAGCCCGGAGCCCTGAGCTAAATCCGGGGTCGCTTTAGAGCCTGGCTACTCGGAGGGTAGTCCTTGGACCAGCAGTCCCCGCGTCACATCAGAACTTGTGAGAAATAATGCAGGCTCTCAGGCCCCACTGGAAACTCACTGAATCCGGCTCGGCATCTTAACACATCCCCCTGAGCGACCGCTACGCGTGTCGCAGTGTGTCAGAGATTTCCCAGGAAGCTGCATTAACATATTCCTATTTCCCCAAGTTCTACACATTCACTGTAGAGAAATTCAGACAATACAGGAAAATTTAAGGCGGAAAGCAATAAAACACTGTGGTGTATAAATATCCTTCTGAGGGGCGCCTGGGTGGCGCAGTCGGTTAAGCGTCCGACTTCAGCCAGGTCACGATCTTGCGGTCCGGGAGTTCGAGCCCCGCGTCGGGCTCTGGGCTGATGGCTCAGAGCCTGGAGCCTGTTTCCGATTCTGTGTCTCCCTCTCTCTCTGCCCCTCCCCCGTTCATGCTCTGTCTCTCTCTGTCCCAAAAATAAATAAACGTTGAAAAAAAAATTTAAATATCCTTCTGAGTATTTTTCGTGCACGCACACACGTTTTCATAAAAAGCAGATCGTATCCTCCACACTACCCTGTATCTTTTGCTTTTTACTTAAGATTCTTAAGGATGATTTCTGTTCCGAAAGAGTGGCTGTTCGAGAAATAGCTGCTAAATGAAAAAATTGCCTTGAACAATAGTCAGGGGTGTGTTTGTGATCTAGTGCTGCGTTCAAAATGACTCCCAAACTTAGCAGTTTAAACCAACAAATATGTATCATCTGACAGTGTTTCCCAGACTCAGAACCTGGTGGGTAACTGGGGCTCAGAGTCTCTCACAACATCGCCGTCAACGTGTTGACCAGGTACAGCCACCTGAAGGCTATGACGCCTGGTCTAAGCCAGCACGGCCACTTGCCTGACCTCGTACGGTTGCCATTTTGTCCCTATAGGGTTCCCTGCATCTACCCCGACACCGCTCTCAACCCTCCATTCATTTACCAGCCAGGGTGAGCTTGAAAAAAGGCAAATCCAGCCTTGCTTCCCCCTGCTGAAAATCCACCCAGGGCTTCCCATGGCTCTTAGAATAGAGTATAAAAAATAAAACAAAGGTCTACAGGGCCCCGGGGGTCTGGCCCCTGATGAAGGCCCCCTCTGTCTCCTCCTGGCTTTATCCCTTCCATGTGTATGGTCCAGCCCCTCCTGTGTGCCAAACTCCATCCCATCTGGACTTCCTCCAACCGGGACTTCCTCCACACACCCCCACCACACACACATTTACAGAGGTGCGTGCGCACACACAAGACAACTTCACAACTGTGCTCCGGCCTTAGTTCTGTGTCCCGATGCCCAGCGAGCGGTAGGCGCTCAATAAATATTTGCTGAACACACTATCTTTGTGGCAAATGCTTTCCCCAGGTTGTGGTTTGCCTTTAACTCATTGTTTCTTTAACCTTCCGAAGTTTAACATCTGATGTAGTCAAATCGGTCCGTCTTTCTTTTGGGATTTCTCTGTTGCTTTGTGCACAGAACATTCCAGAGTTTTGTCAGAAGGGCAGATGCCTGAACAAGGGCCCACGTTTGAGGAATTCAGATTAGAAGGAACAGGAAGCTGACCTCCTTGATGGAAACTGACGGAGGGAGCTACGTCGGGTGGGCCAGACCAAGTTCATGACCGCACCTGCGGGGTTCAGCATGTCCTGCTCACGGTGTTCTTGGCCCACCATGTCTTTGTGGTGTCCACCAAGTCCTTCCCTAATGGGCTGGGAAAGTGTTAACACCCCAGGACATGTCCAGGGAAAGCAGATCACAGCCTAGCATTTGCTGAACATTGACTTGTAAAGTAAGAATAGGAAGGACTGAGGAGTCGTCCATTAGGGACAGGCTCTGAGTGTGTGTGCACGTGTGTGTGCGCATGTGTTCACAGGCAGAAATGTGTCTAGGAGAGGTTTCAGACAGAGAACAGTATCTTTGAAGAGCCCAAGTTGGTTTGTGCTCAGATGGTCTTCATTAGGTCCCCAAAGCGACTGCAATCACCTGCTGTCTCATCCAAAACCCGCCAATGGGACAGGGAGAGGGTGTTCCCGGTCAAGAAGTACGGCCGTGTTCTTCAGGGCCTCGGTTTCCACAGAGGACAGGACCACCCAGCTCCGGTCCCACCCTGCTTCTCCACACCCCTGATGAAAATCATGGGCAAAAAGATCAGTGCAACACAGCAATTGTCCTCGGGAAGCCCTTGTCCATCCCCGGCTCCTGGCTGTCTGTCTCATCCTTGGCCGTGAGAAGGGGCTGCCTTCGGGTGTCCAGAAAAACACCTGTAAACCGCAGCCATCTGGGGACAAGGGGCAGCATTTAACCTAATGGGGTGGGAATGTCAATAAAGGTGCAGCTCAGGCCTGCCCAGCCCTCAGCCCCAGGCGACATGGGGAGGGGAGTCTCTGGCACTGCCTGCTGGGGACCGGTCAGAATAGAATGGTGACCTTATGACTCACAGTTGTTGGCAGAAGCCGGGGCTTGTGCTTTCCGTACTAAAACCTTAGGGAAGTAGGTGTGACCCTTATCCCTACCTTACAGATAAGACCCGGAGGCTCAAAGAGGTTCTGTGATTTGTCCAAGGTCATTCAGGAAGATCAGGACCCAGGTTGCCTGGCTCTAGAGCCCATGAGGGGAACCCGGGTGCCCTATGCTCTCCCAGAACCTTGTGGAGGGAAGGTGCCCATGGGCTGGGGCTGGGCACACACGAAGGAGGACCAGGACCTCAGTGTTTGGCACCTGGAGTAGGAGCCTGATGCTGGGGGAGGGACTTCGATTCCAAAAGGGAAGAGCTTCTTGGGGACGTAGGGATGCTATTCAGACATTTCTTTGAAGATAAGTACCTCCTCGAGGCGCCTGGGGGACTCGGTCGGTTAAGTTTCGGCACAGGTCATGGTCGTGGAGTCCCTGGGCTCGAGCCCCACGTCGGACGCCACACTGACAGCTCAGAGCCTGGCGTCTGCTTCGGATTCTGTGTCTCCCTTTTTCTCTGCCCCTCCCTCGCTCGCGATCTGTCTCTCTCTCAGAAATAAATAAACATTAAAAATTGTTTTGAGAAAGAAAAGACAGTAGTCCTCTGCCCCATCGCAGAGCTGGAAGATTATTTTAGTAGAAGCAGAACTGTGTGGGCCCCCAACGGCTGGCAGGGAGCCGGCTAAGCCAGGTATGGACAGAGCTGGGAAACACTGAAACCACACTTGTTAGAACATCGCGTTACCCGCAAGGAAGGCTGGTGGGGTTTGGGCTGCGCGACAGCTGGAGGCAGGAGGCCACCCCCCCCCCCCAGGGGGACAGAGGACAAGGCGCCAATCCGGGCTGTGAGAGGCACAAGGCTGCTGATGGAGAACAGAGAGGGGCTGCCTCCTCTTGGAGCGGGACCCCTGCTGCCTGCCTGGAGGAGGGGGGCCCTGCAGTGAGGGCTGGCGGCAAGTGGGGAACACAGAGGGGTGACGCAGCTTGAAGGGAGAGACCTGGGAGGGCAGCCAGCACCCCAGACCTGCTCTCTGGTGATCCACCCCTCCCCATTCCAGAAAGCCTGTCGAAATGGCCCCTCACTGAGAAGTGCAAAAGAAAGTGCGACTCCAGAAAGAGTGTGTGTGTCTGTGTGTCTGTGCATCTGTGTGTGTCTATAAACTTCCCCACTTCCAAGCTGGAACCGAGACTTACCCGGCAGAGAACGTCATCCTGGGGAAGGAGAAAGACCGCCCAGAAACAGGTGGAGTCGTTTCTCAGAGCTCCGCAGAGGACTTATTTGTCCAAGGCTCTGGTATCTTTCAAAGATAAATAATGGAATTATGGAAACTGAAAATGTATGCTTGCGCAACCTTTGAGAGGATCGGAGCGTGTGAGCCCGGGGTCTGCGTCAGCTAAAGCTTGTGCCTAGATAGCTGGCTCTAAGCGTGATAAAAACCGGGGCTTACGTCATTTGTTTCTGTGTGTTGAATGGTTTTCTTTGCAGAAAACAGCCATGTGCTGTGAGCGTTCATTGGAAGGGATTAGAGATATGCCCTTGTATTAATAGATTTGTTTTGTTTTCATTGATAGATTTCATTCTTTGAGAACAGTTTTAGGTTTACAGAAATATTCAACGGCAAGTGTGGAGTTCCCACATACCTCCCTTCCCCCCACACCCAGTTTCCCCTATTATTAATATCTCACATTACTGTGGTATGTTTGTCATAGCTGAGCCGACACTGATGCATTATTATTAACTACAGTCCACATTTACATTAGAGATCGCTCTGAGTATCGTACGTTCCGTGAGTTTTGGCAAACGCATAGTGACCTCAATCCACCATCACAGTGTCAAACAGAATAATTTCACTGCCCTAAAATTCCCCTGTGCTGCCCCTATTATCAATAGATTGCTTGAAGGAAGATTTTAGATTTAAGTGATTCCCCCCCACCCCACTTTCTTCTAGAAAGTAGAGGTTATATTGTGTCCCTTCCCTCCTCACGTCCACCCCCTCTCCATTCCAGAAAGCCGGACCCAATGGTTGGTGCTGACAACCCCAGAAGAGGTGGCCAGGACATGCGAGTGCAGGGTGGCCATGCGTCAGGCCCCCGAGGAATTGAGGGGACGGTCACACGATCATCTCCCAACGTTGTAGTGGGACGTACTTACCCACAGTCCCAGCTCAGAAGTGCCCGGACGGGTTCCATTCTGTCCGTCCACCTGCCAGCAGTCGCTTCTGGTTGGTCTGGTCACTCTGTCTCTCTCTGTCTCAAAAATAAATAAATGTTTAAAAAAATTAAAAAAAATTTTTTTAATGTTTTTATTTATTTTTGAGACAGAGCGTGAGCAGGGGAGGAGCAGAGAGAGAGGGAGACACAGAATCCGAAGCCGGCTCCAGGCTCTGAACCATCAGCACAGAGCCCGACGGAGGGCTCGAACCCACGGACTGTGAGATCGTGCCCTGAGCCGAAGTCGGACACCCAACCGACTGGGCCACCCAGGCGCCCCCCGGTTGTCCTTTCTCCAGCCCCTTCAAGTCACAAATCGGTGTCATGTTAGTCACTGAACATCTAATTCCGCAAAATAGTGGAAATCATCCATCTTCCTTTTGAGGAGATTGCTCTCCAAGCTGCAGTCCAGACGTAGAGAGAGCTGTGACTGGACAGAGGCCGGCCACTAGTTTCTGCTGGCTTCCGGCAGGGACTTCCGGCCCAGTGGCTGGGAGCGCCGTCATTTCTGTCAGCGGCTGCCTCCCCAGCAGCCCGTCCCCACATCCAGTGACTGGCCACAGGCCCACTGGGAGACGTCACAGGTCACCTGGCCCCTCTGTGCACTCCTGCTCCTGCCCTTCCTTTATTCAGGCATCCTTCCCTCATAAACTGCCCTGAGAAATGTCCTGCAGGCCAAACTCCCCCACATCGTCTGCTTTCAGAGAAGCCAGACTGAGAAGCCCTTCCAGCCTCTCCCTTTCTGCTGGCAGAAGTTTCGGACTGTCCAGGGCCGGCACTCAAGGAGCAAAGCTGCCGTCACGCTGATCCAGCCTCTGCACTCTCCGGAACTGGGATGTATCTCAGGACAACCCCCTGGCTGGTACTTAGCATGAGTTTGCAGGGGTGAGGCTCTACCCTCTCCCCATCTAGAAGAATCTCCCGTATTTGCTGATGAGACAAAGCTCAGCTTACTGCTCACTGTGGTTGGTCGTCACAAGCAGGTCACCGCCTTGCAAAGCCCAGTAGTGTCTCAGAGAAGGAAAGCTAAGGTCGGGAGGTACCGAGAATAGTAAGCTTGGGACAAATCAGGCCTGGGGGGTGCTAGATTAAGACTGGGTAAGAATCGTGATACAACAGTCCAGGATTGGTGGGGGCAGCCAGGCTAGGATTTTGAGCCACGGAATCTTAGGCCACAAAGGTTGATGCTTCCCATTGGAGAGCTGGTCAGTTTTTCTGGAAGCCCCTCTACCGAATCAACTATTTGCTTGGGCAAGACAATCCCAGAAGAGCAGAGAAACGCCAATGAAGGCAGTGGCCAGCCATGTCCTGTTAATGGGGATGATGAGGCATGCTTTCCCTTCTTGGCGTCCGGGCTGAGTGTGGAGGAGAGAGTTTTGGGTTACGATTAGCTCCCTCAACAAGCCAAATGCATCGCAAGCCCCAGCCCTGGGCCTCTGGCTCTACCTCTAGCTTCTCTCTGCCAAGATGTGTTTGCCACTCTTGGACTGCAGTGACCCCTCACGAGCACTTTCATCCAATCCACGGGAAGCACTCACCCTTCCTTTCCCCCAGCAAACCCTAGAAGCACGGGCCCTGCAAGTCACACCTGTTCTCAGGCCCAACCTTTATGTCCCCCATCCAGGAGTCCTCCATCCAGGGGCCCATCCATGCCCCGGGCTCTGAATGCCAGCGGACACATACTGAAAATTCAAAGCGGTTGGCCTCTAAGCTTAGGGTAAGAGGCAGGCACCCCTACCTACCACCTTCACGGGGGTGGGGAGAGGGGCACTCGTGGCATACCAAAGCTTTCTCGAACATGCCTTTCTCACCCAGCTTCCAACCCTTCCATATCTACCCTTAGGAATCACGCCGCCATGTTGGTATCTTGGCCGAACACCTAACTCTGAAGCGAAGTATCTGTTAACTCCATGCTTCAACCAGAACTCTCTCTCAATATCCTTTTAATGGCATCAGGACCTCATGCCTAAGTGGCATTAAACTCACACCAACATCGTTACTCTCGGTGTTCTCGAAGGACTCTCAGCCCAACGACGATAACACCTGCTCTCAGCCCTCCGTCACCTGGATGCCCGCCTTCCGAGAACCCCTGGGAGCAGGATCCAGAGGTAGATTCATAACGTCTACAATTCTGGTGGTAATATCTACCATTTAGCAAGACATTATGCTAGTCTTTTTCTAAGTGTCATTTCAAATAGTCCTCATAGCAACTCTGTGAGACAGGTGTTCTTATCATTCTCACTTCACAGGAAAGGAAACAGGAAACCCCGAGAGGTTAAGTGACCTGCCCAAGATCACACAGGCAGTGATTGGGAGGTTAAGATAGGAAGCAGGCCCATGGGACTCTTGTGGACATGCTTCCTAGTATCTATTCCCCTCTTCTTCCAGCCCCAGTGCCTGTGTTCATTTTGGGACCCATCCCCCCTCCCCGGATAGCCCTCATGGTCCTGGTGGGCATCGCCACCGGCCATAGGGGAGGAGCACAAGACCAGCAAGGTGCACTCCCCAGGATTCAATCACTGGTCCAGGAGACAGATAGGTCTGAGGCCAGAGAATCGGCAACGCGCAGGATGCAGCTATTTTCAGCGGGACTTGAACTTAACAATATCAGGTCTCACTGCTCCTGGCAGCTACCTGCCTGAGAATGTTGTCAGCCCAGGAGACAGAAGCAGAGTGATGAGAAGAGGGGCACTGGCCCCCACCAAGATCCTTGTGCCCCTGTGTTCAGCTCCCCCCCCACACACTGGGCAGACACAGCCCACACTCTCCTTCTCCGACTAAACCCAACTGAGTGAAGTTTTCTCCTCTCAAGCACAAATGAGGAATCTTGAGGACCTAACACAGAAGCCCAAGCAAGATCTGAGAAGCTCTCCCGCTACCTCTCTGGAACAAAAAAAAGCCCAACAGAAGAGGAAGTCTAACATCCAAAATGCTACTGTGTGACCTCCGTGTTTCTCGATCTCGGCACTACTGACATTTTGGAACAGATAACTCTTTGGGGAGAAGGGGGCGCTGTCCTGTCATTGGAAGAAATTTATTTACAGTGTCCCTAGCACCTGACCACCCCCACTTCCAATCGTGACCGCCATAAATGTCTCCAGATATTGCCAACTGTCCCCTGGGGATGGAACTGCCCCCGGTTAAGAACCCCTGTGTTGGGGCGCCTGGGTGGCTCAGTCGGTTAAGTGTCTGACTCTTGAGGTCAGCTCGGGTCATGATCTTATGGTTCGAAAGTTTGAGCCCTGCATCGGGCTGCATGCTGACAGCACAGAGCCTGCTTGGGATTCTCTCTCTCTCTCTCTCTCTCTCTCTGCCCCTCCCCCCCACTCTCTCGCTCTCAAAATAAAGTTTTTTAAAAAAATTATTAAAAAAAGAACCCCCGTGGTAACTGACCACAAAGAAAAAGAAGAACCATCTAGATGCTCCAGGCCCAAGAGCAAGGGGAATGCACTGAGATTGGAAAGGCAGGGAACGGGGGGGGGGGGGGGGGGGGCAAGAGGGGAGTGAAGATGTCTATCCCAGAGATACTTGTGGGGGCCGGGAGTTGGCGGGCGATGTAGGGGTCCCCAGCTCATGGAGTGAAGAGAAATAAATGTGGTGAGTACACGCTGAGTCAGGCAGGGTGCGGATCCAACAGGGCAGCCGGGGGGACTTCGGTGATGGAATCGTGTACAAGGTACGGGCAGCATCCGGAGATACTAACAAGCGACAGCCAAGCATCATCAGATTGGCATCTGCCGGGAGCTGTCACCTCCCTGGTGCCTGAAGGAGCGACAGCAGGAAGAGGCCTCTGGACATGAGCGGTGGCCTGTTGCCGTGGGTAAGGGAATTCAGCCACTGCTCCCCCAGCCCATCAGACCAAATAAACATCCTGGCCTCATCCCCTGCCTACCGTCTCATCTCCTGATGACGCTTCCTGAAGCCCAAATTCAACTGGCAGCCGGAAGATAAGAGAACCCGATAGCTACAGCTCATAGAGTTTCGCTTCCCAGAGCACTGAGCAAGGTGGAAAGTGGGTCTGGGAGTAAGTGGCAGGTGCCCAGCACACACACCACGGAGAGCTCTGCAGGGTTAGAAGCAATGGGTTGGGGTGGGGGTGGGGGCGCCTGGGTGGCCCAGTCGCTTAAGCGTCTGACTTCAGCTCAGGTCATGATCTCACGGTTCGTTGAGTTCCAGCCCCGAATCGGGCTCTGTGCTGATGGCTCAGAGCCTGGAGCCTGCTTCAGATTCTGTGTCTCCCTCTCTCTCTGTCCCTCTCCTGCTCACACTCTGTCTCTCTGTCTCTAAAATCACAAAATACAAAATACAAAGCAGCAAGACTCTTTTTACAAGGACACCTACAAAGAAAAGATTCACTTGCGGGAGTATTTGCCTATGGCAGGAGAGGAGCTACAGAATAGCAAAGGGGAATGCGGATAACAGAGAATGAACTATTATAAACAAAAGAGGGGTCTTGCGTGGACTAGAGATAACAGAACCACATGAACTACGCATGTGATTAACTCAAATTTCTGCACAGAACGCTGAAACGGTATGGGGCGCGGGGCATAAAAGCAAAGGAAGGAGGAAGGAGGACAGGAAGGAAGCAAGCTGATCCAGGAAGGGAGCAGGTGGGTGTGAGCAGGAGCCTCCCAAGGGCGCCCCCCTCCCTGGTCCACAGGGGCCCCAGCCCAGATGGGGAAACGGTTGTTTCAGGGGGCCTCTCGGCACCTTCTCCACGTTTCTCTGAAAATGGAAGACACGTCAAGAGATTGTACAAGGTCCTCATTTCCCAAAATGATTCCAGAATTTTAAGGCCACTAAGCTTGACACCTTTGATTTTGGAATGAATTCAAGCCCCAAGACCCAAATCGAGCCTCGACTTTGCAACCAGCCAGGCGTGAATCAGCCAACAGATGGTGGGTGTGCATTTAGAAATGAGCCTGGTGAGCCCTGGGAGCTAGAGAGGCTCCCAAGACGAGGCCTGCCAAGCTCAGCCTCTTCTGCGAGGGGCTGAGGGACCAGAGGCCGTGTGGGTCCCACTCTTTCAGGCTGCTGGGAGTTGTGGCAGTGGGGGCGGGGGGGGGGTGGCGTCTGTCTCTCAGGGCCTTCCCTAGCATCTCTTTTTGTCTGCTTCTCACCTCCAACCTTCCCAAGGAGAGAGGGTTTCAATGGATAGCCCGGTCACCAACCAACATGGAGACTCTTGATATGGAAGCTTCAATTGGCTCGGCCATTGTTAGCTCATCTGGGGCAAACTGGTTCTCGTGAAGCACAGGGCTATTTTCTCTGCATGGCTGGGTGGCACCGAGGCTTTGCACCTGCCCAGAGACTCGTAATAGAGACCGTGGGTCTCAGTTTCGTAAGCGTCACTGCATTCGTTGTCCTGTGCCACATGCTGGGACACCACATAACTGATGTTGCCCAGGCCGCTCCTCTGGAGGTCCGTACAGCTGACCCTTAAACAGCACCCATATGTACTGTGGGGGTTCACTTACATGTGGATGCTTTTATAGTCCAGCGCCGGAAATGTGTTTTATCTTCCGTGTGATTTTCCTAAGAGCACTTTCTTCTTTCTAGCTGGCTTTACTGTTGAGAACACAGTATGCAACCCATATAACAATCAAAATACGTGCTAATCATCTGTTTACGCTATCGGTTAGGCTTCCGGTCAAGAGTAGGCTATTAGCAGTTAAGTTTGGGGGGAGTCAAAAGTTATAGGCAGATTTTTGACTGTATGGGAGGGAGGTGGCACCCCTAACCCCCACATTGTTCAAGGGTCATCTGTACAGGGTAAATGGAAGCCCCTTGCTCCAGGGTTCGTCCCCACCAACATGGCCACGTGCCATCACCTCCTGTCTTTGGGGCCATCCTCAGGGAGGAAGGCTCACAGTTTCCTCCCGGTCCATGCTTGGGGGCAGAGTTTCGTGGCCAGGACCTTCTACTTTGATCCCCTCTAGACTGAACCAGACTGTTCCATCTAATGTTTCTTATTAGCAAAGCTTCAGGCTTTATGGATTCCCACCCAGATACCGCCCTCTAAGCCCCCACAGGAAGAATAAGATCCAGACATCAGTGACGGTGACAGTTTTGCCCAATGATGTCCAGAATAACTTGGCCAGCAGTGACCTTCTGACTGGGTCTCTCTGGTGGGTTCAAGCATGGAAACAAAAGGCAGACCTTCCCCAGAGAGGCACGGGGCTCATGAGGCTTTCCAACCCTACCCACCGCGTCGTCCTCTTCAGGGCAAAGCAAAGGACCTCCGGAACCAGATCAAATAATAACAGTGCAAATGTCTCCTTTCGATATGGCCTTGCCCGCGGGTTTTCAACGGATGAGATTTAGAATGTTTAGAAAGGAGCCTTCTGTTCTTATTTTGTGAGTGTTAGAGGTCACTGCAGAGCCATCCGCTGTCCTTGAAAGCAATCTCTGTTGTTCCCCCATGCCAATCTTGCATGCTCTGGCATGAATCAGCAATGTGGATTTTACTGAGTATTTCGTGGACAAAACTGAGCAGGGTGGGGGTTTACAACACTCCCTGGATAGCAAACTCTTCAGATTCCTTGTCGCCCATGTCTTCTTCCCAGTCCCTGGTCAGTGGGTCCTTGGGGCTCTTTTCTGACCCTCCCCATGCAGCCCCTGGCATTGTTCAGCACCCCCACCTCCTGCTTCCTGGGCCCTTGCTTGTTTGTTTGTTTATCTAATCTTTATTAAAGCTGGGTCTTCATGTTGATCAGTCTGACCAGGGGCGTGCCAGGGGCCCACCTTGCCCTTGGCCCTTTCTGAGGCTCTTGTCCCACAAGGAGAGAAACTTGGGACAGAGACAGTATCACCCAGCCTTCCTGATGCCTCCCTGGGAGCCCCGCCCTCCTCATCCTTCCACGCTCTCCACCCCCACCCCCCCCAATTACCTCGCTGACACTTTTCCTGCCACTCCTGACTCTTCCCATGGACCTCCCCCTTCAGTGCTCTCCTTCCTTTTGTGGAATGGGTTGGCTCCTCTCTGGGCTTCTAACCACTTTCCTACCTACTTCCCTTTCCGTGACCTTGCTCAGGAAACTCCACTTACCAAGAACAGCGTTGAGACCCAGCCCTTAGGCCTTCAGAGGAGAAGCCTCTGATTGGCCAGTATTTGTCACGTGTCCACCTCTTGGCCCAATCACTGTCTCCAGGAAGATGTACGGCTAAGTTAGGGGCAGCCGGAGGCACGAGCCCACCCTACTTGCAGGAGTGGGAGGGGCCCAGTGATTGACAGCACCCCCACGGTGCCGACAGGGCGTCAGGTGTATTTCCTCCAAAACAAAGGGGATGCTGTTAGCAGGGGAAGGTTGATGTGCACGCAAAACCAATAGTTATCCCGACTTGGGGATCCCCTTGGAAGTGGAAGTAGGCTATGGGAGAGGGGGAGGAGGGATTCGCCTTCTTACTTTGCAACAAAACATTTTGGTTACTTTAATCGCCCCATCACCCTCTCTGCTGGATTTCTACCACTTGCCATCAAAAGAATCTATACTTTCCCAGCAGCATTGCAGGGGGGAGAAATACCAGTTTTCGCGCTTCTTTTTCATATCCGCTTGGCTAAAAAATGCTTTTAAGAATTTTAAACTATTTTAAAGTTTGTTTTGAAATTCCGCAGCTTCCTTCTTGACACGCGTTTAAAGATGGGCTTCTGGTGGTTTATCCTCTCTTATCTCTTCCGCATAAAACTTTTGAATTACTTATGACTAAATACGGCTTAACTTGGTGGTTTCTCAGGAAGTAGACGGAGCGTGACAGCCTGTCCACGGGAAGATCGGCCACCTGAAGAATTCAGGTCCTCGCCTTCCTGACAAACATGTCTCGCCCCAGTTCCCACAAGAAAACTTCTTGCTTCAGCTGATGACCTTGCTTCTTTAGTTTTATTTGAGCTTCAAGCACTTGTCGGAGCAAGCCTGTTTTTTTCATGGGTGGCTGCAGACCCTTTATGAAGAGGAACACTTCGCAAGAGTTAATGACAGAAAGCACT
>NW_025927606.1:0-141854 GCF_022837055.1 Prionailurus viverrinus
GAGGTATGTGGGTGGGGGGTGGGGTGGGGCGGAAGGGGAGTCTCCAGGTCTTCGGCCATCAGGTGACTTGGGGCTCATCTCTTGGGGCAGCAAGTGACGGAACCCTCAGGTGACAGAGTTCTGATTATAATGCAGCCAGCGCGGTCATTAGGCCGATGGGCGACCTTGGGCAAGCCTCAGTTTCCCCATCAGTGAGGTGGGGATAATAGCCGTACTTACCTCTTAGAGCTAGTACATGGATTAGGTGTGGGAGCCCGTGAAGTTCTTGGCTTAGAGAAAGACTACCTAAGTGTGATCATTGTAATTATTACTTTTTTAATTGAGTGATATACGGGACAATTCCTCGTTTGTGTCAGGATAGCCTACACTTTTAATTTAATTTTTTTAACATTAATTAATTTAGAGAGACAGCACACGAGCTGGGAAGGGCAGAGAGAGAGAGACACAGAACCCGAAGCAGGCTCCGGGCTCTGAGCTGTCAGCACAGAGCCCGACGCGGGGCTCGAACCCACGGACACGAGATCGTGACCTGAGCTGAAGTCAGACGCTCAACCGACTGAGCCACCCAGGCGCCCCTGATTATTGTCGTTTTTATGACCAGAATTATTGTTATATTCCTGCTCCCCTGTGCCGTTCCCCCCCGCCCCCCCCCCCCCCAGTGGATGCTGATTTCCCAATTTCCAGAGCGGAGGAACCAGAGGTGGGGACAGCCACGGGTCGGGTGGGGCCTTCTCGCCAGTTCTCTGTCAGCCCGGAGGCTCTGGGGGCCCCACCTGCCGCCCTGGTGGGGGTGGGGGTGGGGTCGACACCCTCCGTTCAGCCGCTCGTCGTGCCAAAGCTTCGAGCTCTGGTCAGGGGTGCCGGCTGGTACCTCTGATGTCGACACACGCATCCCTCTGTCCCAGACACGCTTGTCCGTCCCTCCTGCCTGGTGTCTGTTCCTTCTGGCCGATCTGCAGGCCTGAGATCACTCCTCAGCCTTGGATTTTTCCAGGGTCCTCGGTGAGTCAGTCTGCGCCCCCGAGTCACAAGCGCCCTGGAAGTCAGTTGTTGAGACTCACTGTGGTGAGATCACCACTGTTCGCACCTCACAGAAGTGCCGTGGGCCGTGTTCTGTGCGCAGTACTTGCAAGGGTTTTCTGTCCCATTCTGCACGGCAGTCCCGGGCAGGTGCCATCACGCACCATTCGCTGGGGGAAGGGGGGATGAGCCTAGAGCTCAGGGGACATTTCCGCAAGGTGACAGAGCTGGGATTTGATCCCGCGGCCATCCTTTCTCTTAGTGGAAAGATCTCTCTGATCGCTGTAGACAAGTTAGAAACTATTGGTACGGTTCCATTCTCCCCCAGTTCTACCGTCCAGAAAACGTCCCACGAGCATTTTTGATGGGAAATCCAAGGGTATGCGTGGGGTCCGCTGTGCATCCTGGCTTGGGTCCTGCTTCCTGCCCGCCTGGTGTCCCGGTCAGTGGAGCTGGGTGCCCCCTGACACCACAACCCTCAAATCTACCCCCTATCGGTTTGCATTTGTTAATGTACTTGGGAAGGGCTTTGCTGTTTTGGTCGAAAAAAGAGAGACGAGCGAAGAAGCTGTTTCTTGTTTAAGCACCGCTAAGTTGAGACCCTTTGACGTTGTCAGTGCCGTTATGATGCTTGCAACTGGCCAACTTAGTGCTCCCCTCAGGGCCTTTGCACCTGCTGCGCCCCCTACCTGGAATATGCCTCGACCTTCTCTCTGCGCAGGTGGTTTATTTTCATCACTCGCACCTGGACTAGGATGTCACCTGCTCAGGGACGTCTTCCTGGCCACCACCCTAGCCAACTCGCTCTCACTGCGCATCACTGGTTTATTTTCTTCGTGGTGCCCACCCCTCTGGGACTATCTTGTTCATTCGTTTGCTTCTTGTTTATAGTATGTCACTCCCCAGTCCCCCCATTAGAATGTAAGCTCCGCAGATCTCAGGGCCTAGAATAATGGCCCAGCACCCAGTAGATGCTCAGTGAATAGCCAGCTGTCTAACAGATCAATGGAGGGGCGCCCAGGTGGCTCAGTCAGTGAAGCGTGCGACTTCAGCTCAGGTCAGGATCTCACCGTTCGTGAGTTCGAGCCCCGCGTCGGGCTCTGTGCTGACAGCTCGGAACCTGGAGCCTGCTTCAGGTTCTGTGTCTCCCTCTCTGTCTGTCCCTCCCCTGCTCACGCTCTGTCTCTCTCAAAAATAAACATCGGAGAAGAACAGATCAGTGGAAGGTTTCTGCCATCGCTTTGGGTTCTATCAGCTTTTGATCTAGTCAGAGGAAGGAAAAGAGTAAGTTAGAGATGGGTGACAATGAAGAAGTCACCTGTGTGTGTGGCTGGGTGGCTGGGGGGGGGGGAGGGGGGTTGACGTGACTACTTGTGCTGATCCTGGGCCCGTTCACCCCCCGGATCTGCCCTCCTCTCCCACTCTGGGGGACGTTCCAGGGGACTGACTCCTGCGGACAGCATGTCCCCTACTCCCATGTCACTGGGCTCACACAGCGGGAGGCCCTGATGGGAGGCTGGAGGGCAGAGGAAGGGAGAAGCCAGGGTGTTTTTCCCCATCTCTGTGCCGGGGATGAGGCCTTAAGCATTGGCCGTGTCTCATCTGTGGCCTCGCTACCACCGGCCTGCCTTGCTGTGGGTTCAGCTGCTTCAGGGTGACCCCAGATCCTGGGCCCGAGAAATACCACCCCCCTCTCTTTGTCCCCCCACCCGCCTCCCTACACCGGGGCTGTGGGCAGAGGCTTCTTGTTATTGTCAGTCTCTGAATTGTTTTGTATACTATGTAACAAAGGTCCTGCATGAATCCCTCTTTTTTTTTTTTTTTTTTTTAATTTGAGAGGCGGCGGGGGGGGGGGGGGGGGGGGGGGGGGGGGGGGAGAGAGAGAGAGAGAGAGTACCAGCCAGGGAGAGGAGCAGAGGGAGCCAGCCCGGCGCCCCTGAATCCCTCTGTTTTAAATACCCTTTGCTGTTTCCATTTTCCCCTGATACAAAATCTGTGCCTTGTAACATGAAAGATAAGTAAATAAAAGTCAGGAAAGCCGTGGGCAGCTGATTCCAAGAGGAGGTAGGACCCTGGGCCTGAGGGATAGGCTGTCACCTTCCCTCTCTGCCCACCGGGACAGGGGCCCTGCCTGCCCGGCCAGGCAGAAGTCACTTTCCGAATTTATGTGCCCGTCACACTGTGATAGGTGGCGGGACGGCTTGTTTTGGCCAAGTGATTGATTTATTTGCAGCAGGCACTCACTGCATAATAAGGGTCAAGGATTCTTGCTTTCTGTTCTTTCTCCCCACTCTTGCCGAGCGAAAGCGTTCTGCACGGTGTCTGCCTGGAAGGGTGGCAAGAACCTCGGGGTGACCTGCTGTCCCCACTGACCACTCCTGGCCAAGTGGCCTGACTCGTTGACCCCGGGGAGGAAGAAGGAAGAAGGAAGGGGGCACGTGGGATTCTGCATGGGTTGTGACAGTTCTGCATGGGCTGTACAATGTGTCTGTACAGTCGCAGGGGACCCAGTCAAGTCCCTAGTCTCTCCCAGTGGGCTTTCGGAAGGTGAGTTTGTGCCGTGTAACGGGAAGCCCGGCTAGGGATGGCTCCAGGATCGACCGAACTCAACAGTTCGACAAAGTCACCAAGGACTCAGGGGTTTCCCCCCTGCTGCCATTTCAGCGTTGGCCTCATTCTCCTGATTGTCCTCTCATGGTGACAAAATGGCTGCTGAAGATCCTGGCATTGCATCCTAACCGGATAAAGCCCAAGTGCACAGAGGAAGCATCACTTTTCCTCCGTGGCCCTCCACTTTGAGGACCGCTTTCCCGGGAGTATCTCACCTCATCGGTCCAGACCAGATGGCCGACCCCTTCCTGAACCGATCGCCGGGAAGAGGGCGCGTGGATGCGCGGTTGGCTCAGGCCTGGGGGGAATCCAGCACCCTCATCCCTAGACGGCTTTCCTTTGCAGTCCTGCTCCAGCCACCCCGTCCCCGGTCCTCCCCTGATCTCGGGACACAGCGAGGGCTGCCTCCTACCCCTCGGGGCCCCCGTGGGTTTACAGTACAGCGGGCTTGGGGCCAGAGGCAGGTGACCACTGCCTGGAAGATTCTTCTTACCACACCCCCCCTTAACTTGTTGGGTTCCTTCTCATCTCTGGGTTTAGAGGTTGCCCCTCGGATGCTGCTCTTTTCCACCCTCCCTAGAGGGGGCTCCCCATCTGACACGGCACCCACGGTGCCTCAGACTTCTGAGTCCTTATAGCATTTAGCACCATGTACCGGTTTTCTTGGTCTGGATCGTCCCCTCCCTGACGGAGGGGATCTCTCTCCCGTCTCACCCGTCTCTCGCGCTGTCCCCAGGGCCTCTGTGTCCCAGGGAGACACAACATGAGGCTGCCGTGCGGGGACAGGGGGACCGTTTGCTTCCCTGGAAAGTTAAGAGTTCGCTCCGGAAAAGGACCGCGGAGTCTCCAGCTCACCCCCGGGCCGTGTATCCTGTCTGCGGAGGGGGAATGTTCTGAAGTCCAGCTCTTCCGAAGTCAGAGCTTTTGTGTTCGGGAGTTTTGTTTCGCTTTTCTAATGGCATCCTGAGCAAATGGCACCTCGGATGGCTTTGCCCGGCTCAGGTTTTGTGGATTGTCTGACCTCGACCCCTGCCCCCCACCGTCCCGTGAGGTCGACCTTGAGCCCCGACCCAGACCACAAAGGCAGGAGGCGGGGAGGGAGTGGTCGCTGAGCAGAAGGTTCGGTGACCAGACCAGCCGGAAGAAGCAGGTGCAGGCAGGCGATGGGCAGGCAGGCTTTTCTGCCCCGACGCAGGCAGGGTGTGGAGAACTCAGTTCCGTCTTGTCTCGTCTGGGTAGTTTTGTTTCCACTTTACTTTTATTGAAGTCCAATTCACGTTAAAAAAAATAAATAAATAACCATTTTGGGGACACCTGGGTGGCTCAGTCCATTCAGCGTCCAACTTCAGCTCAGGTCAGGATCTCACGGTCCGTGAGTTCGAGCCCCGCGTCGGGCTCTGTGCTGACAGCTCGGAGCCTGGAGCCTGTTTCCGATTCCGTGTCTCCCTCTCTCTCTGCCCCTCCCCCACTCACGCTCTGTCTCTCTCTGTCTCAAAAATAAGTAAACGTTAAAAGAAATCATTTAAAAAACAAGTGTTTGTTTGAGTCCCCGTTCCCAGTTACGTCGAGTAGTTCCCTAGGCGTGGAATCGTTGGGCTCGGGTAATTCTGTGCTCAGCTCTCCGGGGCGCCACCGAACGTTTGCCCAGAGGACATGCCCTTGCTGTTGTCGCCGTCCGCGGACAGGGCTCCGTTCTTCCCCGTCCTCGCCAAGACTTGCCAGCTTCCTGCGCGTGTGCGCGCGGGCACGTCTGGGTGCGTGCGCGCGTGAAAAGCCAGCCGTCCCGGTGGGCGGGAGGGGACCTCTCACGTGGCTCTGCTTTGCCTTCCTCTGATGACCAATGACATTGAGCATCTCTCCACGTCCCCGTTGGCAACTTGCGCGCGTTCCTCGGGGAAATGAACGTCTCCCCGAGTCCGTTGACCGCTTGTCACACGGGGTCGTTTGTCTGCCTGTTGCAGGGGCGAGACTTCTTTGAAATACTCTGCCCTTTTACTTTCGTAGACCTCTCTGTTCGGGTGTCCCTCAAGCTGCGAGGAAGCGCGAGAACCTACCAGAAGCGTGTGCGTGCTCTTCACCCCGAATCCGCCGAAGGCTGGCGCGTGGCCCCGTGAGCGTCGTCGCGGGCTCCGCTCGAATGGCAGGCAGGTCTGGACAAGCAGAACTCGTTCAGAACCGGATCTCGGAGGAGGGCTAGGGGCGGCGGTGGTAAGGAAGCCCCGCCTGCGCCCTCTGTCAGCTCAGTGACCCCGTCGAGGGGCGAGGGGTGGCTTGTGCACGAGGCGCGGGGGCCTGGGGGAGACAGAGCAGCAGCGGTCCCCAGGCGCCGCGGGAGCGGAGCTCAAGGCGGACCGGAGAGCCCTTCACCTTGGCTCACACTTCCTGCCAGAGTTTATTACGGTTACGTTGGGTTTTTTTAAATAATTTTTTGACGTGTATTTACTTTGAGAGAGAGAGAGAGGGAGACAGACTCCGAAGCAGACTCCGTATTGTCGGTGCCGAGCCCGATGTGGGGCTCAAGCTCACGAAACCGTGAGATCGTGACCTGAGCTGAGATCGAGTTGGACGCGTAGCCGCCCCAGCCGCCCAGGGGCCCCGTTCTTTTTTCTTTTAAATGTGTGTGTATGTGACTTAAACCTACAGAAAAGCGCGGGAAACATATGCGGGCAGTTCGGCAACCCCCATAAACCAGCATCCTGACTCCTCTCTGTTTTACTGTGGTCACCTCCAGCGATGACCTCTACGGGGAGGGACTTTGTCCCAGACTAGGGGCCGTTGGGTACTGTCTGGAGACATCTTTGGCCGTCACCCCTGGTGGGGGGCTGGCGGGAGAACATCGCTGACGTCTAGTGGGTAGAGGCTAAGCGTCCCCCAGCGCACAGGGCAGGCCCCGCGTCAGAGGGCGGTCCAGTCCCAGACGTCAAGGATGCACAGCTGGCGGGGAGGGGCAGTTGTGTTCCCGGCTCCTAGGACACGGTCTGGCACAGGCGGTGGCCGGTTGACCTTAGGAAGTCCCAGCAAAGTCGTCTGGGCGGGGGCCCTGGTGGGGGAGCAGACACATCCATGCAGCCACTTGGTGAATGTCTGCTGAGCTCCTACTATGTGCTATGCGCATAGTAGGTGAGAACGGAAACACCCAAGCCAATGACGAGACAGTCCCTACCCTTAGAGCACTTCCCGCGTATTGGGAGAGTCAGGCATTGTCACAAGAAACGTCATTTCCACCGTCCTGTCACCTGGGTCCTATCCAGCAGAGGCACGCGGGCCCTGAAAGCCCGTTCTCGGGGGGAACCCAGCTGGCCTGGAGATCAGAGAACGTTTCTGGGAGGAAGCAGCCCTGTGTTTTGCCGAGAGGAGATGAGAGGAAGCTTGAACCGGTTTCCCCAACACAGAAAACAGGGAAGGGTGTCAGAGAGAGGGAAAAGCATATAGAGACACCTTGGAGCAAAGAGGCAGGTGGTGTGCATGTGTTGGGGAGGGCAGGTTGCTGCAGCAGGAGAAGGGAGGGTGCGTGGAGGGGCGCTGGGGGCCCTTCGGGGAGAGGCCTGCGGTGTGTCAGGGCTCCTGGCCCTGGCTGTTCATCAGAATCAGCCAGGGACCTCTGGAAACGCCCAGTTCCGATCTCACTGATCCGGGTTCTGACTTCTTTGGTCCAGGCTGAACCTGGGTGTGGGCTTATTAAAACCCCCTCCCACAGGGGATGCTAACACCCAGGTGGAGAGAGTCTAGGTCAGACCGGCAGGGGCTGTGGGTCTCGCATTTTTGTCCCTGTCCTAACAGGGCCAGGGCTAGGTTTTTGGCCTAGGAGGCGGGATATGGAGGGGTTTCACAATCAGATTTGCTTTTTTTTTTTTTTAATGTTTATTTATTTTTGAAAGAGAGTGGGGGGGGGAGGGACAGGGAGAGGGAGAGAAGGCACAAGCAGGGGAGGGGCAGAGAGAAAGGGAGACACAGAGTCTGAAGCAGGCTCCAGGCTCCGAGCGGTCAGCACAGAGCCCGACGCGGGGCTCGAACCCACGAACCGTGAGATTGTGACCTGAGCCGAGGTCAGATGCTTCACCGACTGAGCCCCCTAGGCGCCCCAAAACCAGATCTGCTTTTGACGGAGAAACGAAAAACAAGTGGTCGCCTCGCATGGAAGAGAAGCAAGAGAGGTCAGCTGAGAGCCGGGCCCGGCAGCTAGAGAGGGGCCGATGGGACCAGCGCCTTGGCTGGGGATCACGGGTGCAAAGAGCCGGCCTAGCCCTCAAACCTGACCTTTCGACCAGCGTGCCCGGGCTTTGTGGCTTCCTCCTGCTGGAAAGGGGACGCTTTCTCCTGCAGCAACGCTGAATGGGAAGGAAGGAAGGGACGTCCCCTGGCCAGGGCCAAGGGGTCAGTTCCTAGGAGGTCTGGCCCTGGGGCCACCGGTCAGTCTGGGGGCAGGGGGAGGAGGCGAGGAGCCTTGCTGGAGAGAGAAGCTGAGAGCTCCCTAAATGGGAGGGCATCAGCTGAGGGGGAAGGGGGAGGCGGACAGTGAGTGGAGGTCAGTAACGGGGCGGCGGAGTGAACTGAGTTCAGGGTCAGCCTGTCCAAGAACAAACAGCCCAGGGGACATCTGTTTTCATTCACAGCCCGGAGCAGAGCTGGGCGGGGCGGTTCCTGAGGCCGACGGCCAACCTGAGGGCCTTTTCCCCTTGGGGCCACCCTGCTCGTACAGAGGACATGATGACAAAGGGCACGTCCCGTGCACCCAGTGGGCTCACCCACACTATCCATTTAATCCTCCCAGCTTCCTGGCTCAGAGAGGGCAGAGGCTCGCCCCAGGTCACACAGCGCTCTTGGGACCCCGGGGCCATCTCCAGGCACACTGCCTAGGGCCCACGAGACTCTGAGGGGCTCAGGAGAGTGACTCGGTTTCTCTTCAAGTCAGAACCGAAAAAAGAAAGCATTCCAGCTTGAGTTCTGTTTGTCTTTTCATCAAGGCACTTGCGGTAGGATCCTTGCTATCCTTGTGTTTGTACAGAGCACGGGCCCAGGAAGGCACGAGCCCCGCGGGCCCACAGCAGTGCGCTCTAAGCCCGTCTGTCTGTCCCTCCGCCTCCTTCAGCGCTCAGGTGTGTGGTCACTTCCCCGGGACGCCCTCCCAGGACTCCTCTAAGTCTCTTGCGTGTCCGTGTGACGCGTGGACTGATGTCCCCCTGACCCCTTTCGTGGAGCGTTTACTTGCTGGATCTGGTCAGGGTGGGGGTGTCCGATCAGGGCTGCAGGGCGATTTCTTCCTGGACCCTGTAACTGTGACCTTGTCCTCTGCTCTTCAGAGTGGGAGCCCTGAGCACTGGCGCCCTTTATGGTTTTAAAGGAGACCGTTTCCTGTCTTTGCAGAGGGAGAGAGGCCTTGGCAGGCACCCAGCGGGCCCCTCGCTCGGCGCAGAGGACCTGAAAGGCCATGCCAGCCCCAAGGCTTTCCCAGAGGAAACCTCGCCCCCGGATCCGCAGGAAGTCACAGTCAGGGGCTGGTGAGTCCCAGACGGACGGCCCACAAAGCTTGGGATCCGATCCAGATCTCCGGAGCTCGGATACACCAGAAAGACCTCCGCCGCTCGGAACATCAAGTTCTGAGGCTTGGCAGAGACCCGGGCGGCTTTGCCGGCCCCGCGATCACGGCCGGGCCCCGGGCCCCGGCTGGCCTCCCCCGCCCCGGCGCCCGCTGGGCCGTCCGGCCTGGCTGTCGGGCCGGGCTCCTGCCTCGATTCTGATCAAAGGAAAGCGGCTGGTTTCCCAGGCAGATTTGTTCCGTGTTTACTTCTCTTCCCAGAGCCTTTCTTCTGCCACATTAAGACCTGTAGTTCACGTGTCCCTGGGCCGTCACCCCTCCTGTCCTCAGGACTCCGGAGAGTCCTTTTTAGAAGTTAATCTTTGCAAGAAATTACCTGACGGGTCCCATCTCGGCCCTGGGTCCCTGGGATCCGAACGCTGCCGCGGGGGGTGACTTCTCAGCTCAAGAGCCTTTATCGAGCGCCTGTTGTGTGCCAGCCCCGCGCCGTGTCCTGGGGGCTGGGAGATGCACCTGACTTTTGTCCTGCCTCTCTTATCTGTAGACGAGGCCCCCTTCCTCGCAGGGTCGTCGTGACGGCTACATTTGTTCCGTGCACCGACGCAGGCCAGGCCCTGTGCAGGCAAATAAGAGAGGCGCGGATGCCTGACCTTTAGGAGCTGGCATCCGCCTCGGGGGTCTCTGAGCCCCTCCTGCCACTGTAGCCAAGACGACAAAGTCAGTGTCACAGGTGAACGAACTGGGCCGCATGGCACAGGCCTTCCCAGCAGCACGCGGACACGGGCCGAGCCGGTTCGCCACCCGGGCGCGTCCCTAAGTCTGGGGCTGGGGGCCCTTCTGTCGCGGGGTCACAGGGGCCTGGGGTCGAGCCCCAGCTCTGCCGCTGGCCGCTGGACCGCGGGCGGTCTTGCGCCTGTGTTTCCTCCCCTGCGAAACGGGCGTCATCAGAGGGGCTGCTTGCGCGCAGCAGGCGACAGAACGTTCGCGAAGCGCTGAGCCCGGCGCTTTTCCGCGCCCGGCCCGAACACACGTGGGCCGGCCCCGGTAGGCACACTCACGACGTGTGCAAACCTTCGCCGACCCCTCCCCAAGGACCCCACGACGCAGCTGTCCGCTCGGCCGCACGCGAGGCGAGGACGCCGAGGTTTCTGCAGCCGGGCTCGGCCAGTGCCCACCCAACACCATGTTCCAAAGACGCTTCCATGGGCAGAGCCTGTCGGCTCGGCTCAAAACTTGGGTGAGGTGGCAGCTGCGAGCCCCACCCCCTCCCCCACCCCCACGGGCCCAGGGTCCTTCCCTCCCCCTTACCCCCCCCCCCCCCCCCCCCCCGCCCCGGGAGCCAGCACACCTCCTCCGGGAGGGGACCGAGCCTGCACGCAAATGCTCATTATCCCAATGTGTCCCGGCCACGTCTCTGGCGAGCCCGTGCCCCCCTCCTCCTGCCTCCACCGTCTCAGCTGCCCGGGCTGCAGACATCTATGTGGCGACTCTGCGGCCAGATGTTATAGGGCAAAGCTAAAAATAGGGCGGGCCGGCCACCGGCAGGGGTGGGGGTAGGGGTGGGGGCATGTGCTGGGCGCCGACACATGATCCGAGGGGCCCGGCCGAGTGCAGCTGAGAGCCCGGCGGACCGTGCACGCTTCTGTCCCCCACTTGCAGGCCCCCCCCCGCTCCCAGCAAGAGGGGCCCCTCTTCTCTGCCCCGTGTGGGAGGAAATGCCTTCTCCCGGCCGCAGGATGGGCAGCGGCGGGAGGAAGGTCATCTGGGCTCTGTCCTTCCTGCTGCTTGTCCGCGAAGCCAGTTCTGCCAAGAATATCTGGAGACGGGCGCTGCACGCCAGGCTGGCCGAGAAGCCCCGCGTAAGTGCCCGGGGCGGGGAGGCCGGGAGGGGACGGGCGGCCCCCAGACTCGGGCGGGCCGGCACGCACGTGTGCCAAGGTTGGGAGGTGGGCAGATGAGCTCCCCGCCCTCGCTCACGGCCCCTGGTCTGTGAGCCAAGAGGCGGAGGGCACCGCAAAAAACGCGCAGGGGGATGGTGACACGCTTTGGCCCACCAGAGAGGACAGCCCCCGCTTTGAGACTCCCAAGGGCTCGAAACTGAGTGTTGTGTTCTCAACTATCAACAACCAAGCGTTTATAAGACGTAATTAGGCATTCGTGCGGTCATTTACTCGTTCAGTAAACATTTAGTAGAGACTGCTCTGCTGGGTCAGGCACTGTGTGCGGTCCTGTGGGTTCACCACGGAGACAGCGGCTCCCACCCTCGGGGGGGACGTGGTCGAGTGGGGGAGGCGGTCGGGTGACATGTGGTGGCGGTACAAAAGGATAGGACAGCACAGCAGAGGGCGGGAAGCGTGTACCCTGGAGCCGGGGGTCTGGGTTTGCATTCAGACTCTGCTGCTTACCAGCTGTGTGACTTCAGGCGACTTGTTTGACATCTCTGAGCACCAGCGATCTCATCTGGAAAAGACAGAGTGTTAGAGGGATGCGGTTCTTTCAACACCTGTTGTTCGGTCACCCCTGTTTACCGGGCGCTCTTCTAGGCTGTGGGCATATAGACAGCGGTTCTCTGCTTCGGGGAGATCGCGATGTAGTGAGAGAGTAAGTGAGAGATAAGGAAAACAGGTGCCAAGGAGAGAAGTAAGGCAGGAAGGGGACCAGGCGAGAGAGACCGGGGGCAGGAGGGTATAATCTTATTTTTTTAAATTTTTTTTAACGTTTATTCATTTTTGAGAGACAGAGAAAGACAGAGCATGAGCGGGGAAGGGGCAGAGAGAGGGAGACACGGAATCCGAAACAGGCTCCAGGCTCTGAGCCGTCAGCACAGAGCCCAACGCGGGGCTCGAACCCACGAACCGCGAGATCGTGACCTGAGCCGAAGTCGGACGCCCAACCGACTGAGCCACCCAGGCACCCCGGGGGGGGCGTGTGTGATCTTAACGCCCCCCCCCCTTTCTAGCACAGGGAGCACAGGGGTGGGGAGGAGTCAAGGAGACAGCACTGACTCTCGCAGGATTGAACGAGTCCCCTTAACATAGCAAGTGCTCGGTGCCTCTTGGTGACTTCGTGAAATCGTTGTGAAACTGGGTGGCGCTTGCCACCCCAGGTGGGATATAGGACCCTCGAGGTGAGGCCTGATTGTGTCTCGTTCAGTGCAGTGCTCCTGGTGCCTGGCCAGGCGTCTGCCATTCAGTCGGCACTCGGTACGTTCCTGTGAATTCATTATGGGCAAACGCACTGGAAGCCCAGAAGAATGTGTTCAGCTCTGCTCCAGAAGAGTCAGGAAGGGGTCTTCCAGGGTTGAGGACATTCAACATTGGGCTCTGAGGGATGAGTAGGAGTTTGCCGGGTAGATCAGTGGGAAAGGGGAATGTTTCATGCCGCCTGCCACGGTGAGATGCTTGAAACTGTATCGAGGCTAATCTCAGCCTCCAGGGCTCACGTTCTCCAGCTCAGGCAGGAGGCCACCGGGAGTGGAAAAGAATAGTGGCAACTGAAATGACCGTAGGTGTTTGGAGAAGGGAGAGCAATCCCTGAAGGCTTCCTGGAGGAGGGGAGACCCTGGCCAGATCTTGAAGAACTATTAAGGATTAGGAGGAGTAAGGACATCCCTGGAAGAAGACGCAATGTGGGCAGAGCGTGAGGCACAAATGGTGTATCTGGGAGCCCCTGAAGGGGCCCTCACTGCAGGGGAGGGTTTGTGCAAGGAGGGAGAGAGACCCCTCTCAGGTTTGACACCTCCTTGCTCTTTGCTGGCCCAGCGGGATGGCTCATTTAGGACTTTGGTTCTCGGACCACAAAGAGATCTCCAACGTGTCGTCTGGGCTGATCTCCACTTTGTCCCACAGCGTCATAGGAACGGACGTGCCATCTTGCCAGGCGGGAGGGGGGAGGCTGGGAGGCTGGGGACCCTGGGCACGGGGTTGGCGGGGGGGAGGGTGGTCTTCAGCCTTGACCCCGGACCCTTGAGGACCGGGGGGGGGGGGCAGGTCAGGGTGAGGAAAGGCCGGGTGTCCCGTAGGGTGCTGAAACCCACTCTGGAGAGTTAAATAGAGCCCTTGTTAAAATTAAACCAGGGGCGCCTGCGTGGCTCGGTCGGAAAAGCATCCGACTCTCGGTTTCGGCTCAGGTCACGATCTCGCATTTCGGGCGTTCGAGCCCCGCGTCGGGCTCCACGCCGACAGCGCGGAGCCCGCTTGGGATTCTCTCTTCCCCTCCCTCTCTGCCCTCCCCCCCCGCCCTGCTCGCTCTGCCTCTCTCACAGTGAATAAACTTGAAAAATTAAAAAAAAAAAAAATCAAAGCATAGAGCCGCTGCCCAGCTCCTCGCAAGGCGCCCGCCCTCGAGGTGGCCTCACAGGGCACCTGCCGAGGCTGGTTGTAGGGCCTGGGCCAGCACGTGGCTGCCCCCTCTCCCTTTCTCGAGGCCCAGCCCTGGGCAGAGAGGGCAGAGCGGGCCCAGCGCACTTGGCCCACCGTGTCCACCTGCCTTCCTGCCCGAGGACTTAGAGACACGGCAGAGAGGGAGGCACGGCCTTCCGTCCCCAAGGAGGCCACTGGGGGGCTCGTCGTGAGAAAGAGGGCCCCCCCTCTGAACCTCGGCCTCCCCGCCTACAGCGTGGGGGGGCGGGCAGCACCGGCTTTGCCCCTCCTCTTCATGTGCACTATTAAACACAAAACCAGACCACGGGGCGCCTGGGGGGCCCCGTCGGTTAAGCGCCCGACTTCGGCTCCGGTCATGATCTCGCGGTTCGTGAGTTCGAGCCCCGCGTCGAGCTCTGTGCCGACAGCTCAGAACCTGGAGCGTGTTTCAGATTCTGTGTCTCCCTCTCTCTCCGCCCCTCCCCGCCCCCCATCTCTCGAAAATAAACATTCACAAAATTAAAAAAATAATAATACACATAAAACCGGACCAGACAGGCAACATGGCACCAAATATTTGCCAGGCTGGATAAAACGGAGGCAAGATGTTTGTAAATAGCCCGGCGGCCTGCTTCGGGGCGCTCGGCCCATTCGGTGGAGCGGGCGTTCGATGGAACAGTGCTTTGCTGAGCCCTCGCTCTGTGTCAGGACAAGGACTCGCCACCTGTTAAGTCTCAGGAGCCTCCCAACTTTTACCGGGTGGGGCCCTCTGCAGCCACCATGTCACCGGGGACCAGGTGGCCCCAGTTCTCCGCGCGTCACCGTGGCTGAGTCTGGCTCATCCCCCAAGCTCCCGTCCAGGGCAGCTGGAGGTCGCTGGGCAGTACCCACCCTGCCCAGGGGTGCCTGCCCGGCGGAGGGGGCGCTGAGGGGGTGCGGCAGGAGGAAGGGCTGCCTCCCCAAGCTGGCCCCCCTCCCCCTTGTGATTTCGGTGACCTCCCGAGTCTTTTCTTGCGTCTTATTGTTGCTTATTTATTTTTTTGCGAAGTTAGCACGAGTAGGAGAGACAGAAGGGCTCTCGGATACGACCGTACCTCCCTGGCTGGGGGACACGCTCAGCCGACACCCAGGACGGGCCAAGATGCTGGGGGTTCCCACCAGGGGAGCAGATGGGACTCGAAGACAGACCCGGCTTCCTCATCCTTGGGTGGGACACCTCTGAAGAACAGTCCGTACCGTGTCCCAGAGGTTCCCCTCGGGTCTGAGCGCCAGCTGCTCCCCGCCCCCCCCGCCTGTCAATTGCCTGCGTATTAACGCCCCCTGGATGGGCTCTGCCCCTTCCCCGCCCGCCGGAGCTTCCTGGGACCCCTCCCAAGAACCTGCCCTGCCCTGGAATCCTGGTCTCGGGCGTGCGTGGCGGGTTCCACCGTGTCCCTCGAGAAAGAGATGCTCAGATCCTAACCCCTGGTTACCTGGAAACGGGACCTTATCTGGAAACAGGGCTGTTGTAGATGGGATTCATCAAGACGAGGACACTTGGGAGTGAGGCGGGCGCTCCCCGAACCCAGTGTGGCTGGTGAGGAGAGGAGACCCGGAGGCAGAGCCACGGCGGGGAGGCCAAGTGAAGACAGAGGTGGCGAACGGAGAGCTGCATGTCCGAGCCAAGGGACGTCAGATTGCCGGCAGCCACCAGAAGCCGCAGGCCGGTGCGGCTCGGATCCTCCCGCACAACTTGCAGAAGAAACCAGGCCCCGCCACCCCCACCCACCACCTTGATTTCCGCCTCCTGGCCTCCGGAGCCGTGAGACAGCGTGCTCCTGTTGTGTGCAGCCCCCAGCTTGTGGGGCTTTCTCAGAGCGGCCCCGGGGACACCCCTGCGGTGTCCAATTTCTGCCAATTTCTGCTGCTTGCAGCCAGCAGCCCTGACGACAGACATCGCCCGGATGAGGAACTCGAGGCCCTGGTGAGACGTGACTCACCCCCAGGCCGTTCCGGCCGGGGACGGGCGAAGTGGTCATTACACCGTCGGAGTCCCGGGGACTCGCCTCACTCCTCGGAAGATGTGAGCTCGCACCCCCCGCGGGACCCCATCATCAGGACCTCTAAGGCGCCTCCATGCAGAGGAGCGAGGGCTGCTCGGGGGCCCTGGGGTGTTCACGGCCAAGGCCCCGTGGGTCCTACCTGGGGGCGGGAGAGGGGAAGTGACGTGCCGAGGGGAACAACCCCACGGTTGGCCGTAGCCCGGTGTCCCGCACGTCACGGGCACGCGGAAACCTCTTCAGAATGGAGGATGGCGGCGGTGGCGATGAGCTGGCCGAGTCACTTCCTCCTCCCTGCAGCCGGCTTCCCCGTCTGAGGTTCCAGGCCTGCAATCAGTCCCAGGCGGAAATGACCGAGGGAAGAAGCATCCAGGGCAACCGGGTGGTTATCATCGGGGAGCGTGCCCGCGGGAGGGAGGTGAGAAAGCAGAGGAAGACTGCCTGACGGTCCACAGCAGCGCCAGTCAAGGCGGCCAGAGCTGGAAAGGTCCGGAAGCTCGGAAGGAAAAAAAATGAAAGACGACCAATCCGTGAGGTGGAATATTATTCAGCCATAGAAACGGGAGTGGGGTCGTCCCCCTTGCTACGGGAGGGATGAACCCTGAAAACATTAAGCTAAGCGGAAAAAGGCGGCCACAAAAGGCCACGTCCTGTAGGATCTCTTTGCGTCGACTTTCCGGAATAGGCAAGCCCGTAGACACAGACGGTACATTAGAGGTGCCGGGCGCTGGGGGGGAGGGAACGGGAGCAGAATTTCTGTGTGGGTGATGGACAAGCGCACCCACACCGGGTCGTTGTGGTCTTAGCTTTCGGTCTTCTCCTCGGAAGGCGGTTCCCTTAAGTGCTTTCATATCACCTCGACTTCTCCCTAGCATTCAGCCCCTTTAATATGATGTGCATGCTTTTTTTTATTTTTTAACGTGGCTTTAGTTTTTCATTAACCGATTTTGCAGATGGCAGAAAAAAAAAGAGGCAATATGTTTGCGGTCTCTGTGTGACGTCTGGTTCGGTGTTTGTCCCTTGTCCTGGAGCTGAGCCCTGTGAAGGGAGGGATGTCTTCTGGTCCAGCCCAGCATTGTTTGGAGCCAGCCCGCCTGGCACGTAGTCGGCCTGGGAACTATGAATGTACCACGAAGGGGAATGGATAAGTTACGTTAAAACCTTCCAGAACAGGATGGAAGGGGATAGAAAGTTCTAGAAGACTTCCTGGTGCGCCGCAGTGCCCGGGGGCCCCCGGCTAAAGGAGTCGGTCGAGTTAGCCGGCAACATGCACTGCGATGAGGTCATCGCTGGTGTGAGATCTGGGACTTTGCGTGCCTCTCTGAGGAAGTCCCTTAGCGATGCACCCAGTTCTGCTCCCAGAGCCCAGCGCTGAGGTCCCAGGGTGTCAGGAAACGGCATTCATCAACGCGCACTGAGCTGTAAGCCCCTGTTCCAGGGACAGACGTATTTTTAGACTTTTTGACGTCCAAATTCCAGAGGAAGGGCAAGTAACGCTTACAGGAAAATTGGCTTTCTTCCGGCACCAAGCAAATCAGGCCTGGGGCGCACTTTTATTGGTCTGGCCGTTAAGTCGCTGGAACATTCCAAAGAAGGGTAAAGCTCTTGCACGCGGAATGAAGTGGGTGGAGAGCACAGAGGGAGGGATGTGGGTAAATTGGGGCAGCTTTGGAGATTGGATTCTTTCTCCTTAAATGGAAACGGATCAAAATTGTTTCCTGATTATACAAGTAATGTTTACTGTAGAAGAAATCCAGACGATACCGAAAGTGACAACCACGTAAAAAAGCTCGAATTCTCCCTCCAGGGCATAAGCCCCGTTGGCATTTTGGTGTGTGTGTGCCCCGGCAATCCCGTGAAAACAGGTGTACTCACATTTTTTTTTCTCTTCATGGTGTTTATTCACAGTGTGTAAAAGATGTTTTATGGAGATGAAATTCACGTCACATGAAACGATTTTTTTTTAATTTATTAAAAAAAAATTTTTCTTTCAACGTTTATTTATTTTTTTTTGGGACAGAGAGAGACAGAGCATGAATGGGGGAGAGGCAGAGAGAGAGGGAGACACACAGAATCGGAAACAGGCTCCAGGCTCTGAGCCATCAGCCCAGAGCCTGACGCGGGGCTCAAACTCACAGACCACGAGATTGTGACCTGGCTGAAGTCGGACGCTTAACCGACTGCGCCACCCAGGCGCCCTTGTTTTGTTTTTTTTTTTAACGTTTATTTATTTATTTTGAGACAGAGAGAGACAGAGCATGAACGGGGGAGGGGCAGAGAGAGAGGGAGACACAGAATCGGAAGCAGGCTCCAGGCTCCGAGCCATCAGCCCAGAGCCCGACGCGGGGCTCGAACTCACGGACCGCGAGATCGTGACCTGAGCCGAGATCAAGAGTCGGACGCTTAACCGGCTGAGCCACCCGGGCGCCCCCTGTGTCCTCTTTTCAAAGGCCTCTGTTGTGTTCTGCGATACAGATGTGCCATTCTTTCTTCAGCCAGCCTCCTTTGGTTGGACACGAGGCTGCTGGCTTCAGGAGAATCCACACTTGAACTTGAAGAATGGCGCTTTCCACCGAAAGGGGCCAGAATCGGTATTTCCTTAACCCGCTTCCTGGGGGCACCGGCAGTAGAATGGCCCCGCAGATCCCCAGGGGCTTCTAGAACTCTCTCCCAGAGGAGTGAAAAAAACCATAACCACCTCGTGGGAAATCTTAAGGGGGAAGCATTTTTATCCGAGTAGGGCACACCGCCCTGGAGAGTTCTTGTCTGGGCGGTTCCGTAAGTGTGCGTCCAGCAGCGGTTTGGACACAGACTTGCAATACAGCCCCTTCGCGGGCCTGGAAATAAAAGCTGGAAATCACGGGTTGCCCTGGGGTTTTCGCGAAGGATGTTGTCGTTCTGGGGTGAGCCGCCTCGTCTGTCCGCGCGATTTGACGTGCCATGATTTTCTTTTCGGCCGAGGGGCGCTGGAGGGCCGGGCTGACTGGGGTGGCGAAGGGTGGAGCCTGGGACGAGTTCTCTCCAGAATCTGTGCCCGGGGGAGGCGGTTCTCTCTCTGACTGTGTCCTGAGCTGGGGCTGGCGCACTGGCAGCAGCGGCGGGCAGGGGTGGGGACGTGGGACGGGGAGGCGGGGAAGGCCCGGATCCAGACAGACCCGACAACAAGAACGGGAAGCCTAATTCCAACAGGCTGGAAGGTGCCTTCGCAACCTCGTCGGCTCCCACCACAAACGCCCGCAGCACAAGTGCCTCCTGCGCCCATTTTGCGGAGGAGGAAAACAGAGGCTGAAATAAGTCCGTGGCTTTCCTGTGTGATCACAGAGCTACAGGATTCAAACCCAGACTTGTCTAGTGCGTTAGTTCCCTGCCGAACTCAGCCTGAACAGTTTACGAGGTCACGGGCCTTAGCCCCATCCATCTTGCTACGCTCAAAAACCAGACACAGCGCCTAAGTTCTTGCCCCAAAGAAAGAGCAACAGTCCTCTGGGGAAAGTTCTGAGCGGAGGGAACAGTGTGTGGAAGGCTTCAAGGCAAGGAGGAGGAAGGCGTCTGAGCAAACCTTCAGAAATTGAGGCTGCTGATTCTAGATGTATAGTTTGGATCCATTACTGGGGCCTCTGGAGAGAGAAGTGTAGACTTGGGCTCGTGACCCTTCTCGGCCTGTGGCCTTGGGCACACCTCTCATTCTGCAGGTCTCAGGGGCCTCATCTTTAGTGGGGATAACAATAGAACGCCCCCCGCTGGCCTCATGCGACCAGAGCAGGTGCTGGGGCTTGCTAAGAGGTGCCGAGTTGGAGGGGAGCCCCTGTTCGGGAGACCTGGGGGAAGTGAGCACGGGGCCAGGCTGGCATCTCAGGTGGGAGACACAGCCCGTGCAAAGGCCCGGAGTTAGCACCGCTCCAGGGACCTCAGAGAAGCCGAGTCGGCTGAACAGGGATGCGCAAGGGAGGGGTGAGTCTGGGAGGCAGAGGGGCTGGGGGCGGGCACCAGCCAGCTTTGGCTGACCTTTACCCCTTTGTCCTCCACGGGAGGGGGCCCCACTGAGGGTGATGTATTTCTCTCTCTGATAAAAGTTCTCTCCCAGAGCTCCTAAAATTCACGCTTTTTCAGGAAGACAGGCATCACCTCGCATGATATGAAATATTTTCCAAAACATTTAATCCTTTAATCTGGGCCCATCGGTGACATCGGTTCTGTTATCACCCACGACCATCTGTTGTTTCGGCCGCACCGTAAATAACTCGGGAGATTTGACTTCTAAGGCGCTTATCCCTTTTGTCCTCTCCAAATTCTGGGAGACGACGTCTGAAGGTCCCTCAGAAAGCAGGGGCACATCTAAAATTGATCTCTCGTCACACCCCTGCTGGGCTCCCATTAGGAAGTCACCAGACTGGGAGGCAGGGGCTGGGGTGGCAGTGGGGGGGACACAGGGTTTCACTTGTGATCCGCAGGCTGCAGTGAGTCCCCTAAATGAGGCCTTGAGTCCGAACGGGCCATGCGGAAGCCCCCCGCCCTCCACCCCGGCCTCCCGACCATGCGCAGGCCTTTCTTCATCACCCTCCCAAGGAAGCCGGGCCGGCTGCCACCATGCATTAGGATCACAGTGGTCGGGCCCCAACGTGAGTCCAATTTTGTTCATTCTGAGGAAAACGAAGTAAGAGCTAACGGCGAGGGGTGGAAAATTATTCACGATGATACAGGACTTACGGGGACCGGCCTGAGCAGGGGGTGGTGAAAAGGCTGAACCAGTTTGCGAGTCCGCGCTCCGGTCTCCCCTTTGTTTTGAGGGGAGAACCACCAGTCTTCTGCAGTCTTTGTTTCCTTATATGCCAAATGTTGGCTTCATTCTTACATTTCACGAATTAAATGGCAGACATATATATATAGGAGAAAAGAGGACTTCTCTCGGCGAAGCTGGGGAGGGGCCGGGAGCCCCGTCCTCCCCAGGCTGCCCCTGCCTCACTTGGTCCCTGCTTTCTTCTCCCTCTTGTTCCTCCCTCTAAGCCCCACGGGTGCCCTGGGACGTAGTTTGAAAACCGCTGGTCCTTGGGATGACACTTCCAAAATGCACCTGCTCTCGGGACCTATCCTCGGTGACCCGACGCCCCCTACAGGGCATTGGAAGCAGCGCATAGACTTTGCAGCCTCCGCAGTAGCTGGGGCGGGCAGGTGGAGGGCAAAGATGTGGACACATTTTTGACCTTCCCGCCTTTTTTTTTTTTTTTAACTCCGTTGAGGTCAGAGGGCATTTGCCATTTTGTTCCTTGTTCTTTATTTTCCCTAACATATCATTAAGTGTTTTTCCTGTCGTTAAACATGCTTTCATGGGGCGCCTGGGTGGCTCCGTCGGGTGAGCGTCCGACTTCGGCTGGGGTCACCATGTTGCGGTTCGTGAGTTCGAGCCCCGCGTCGGGCTGGGTGCTGGAAGCTCGGAGCCTGGCGCCTGCTTCGGATTCTGTGTCTCCCTCTCTCTCTGCTCCTCCCCTGTTCACTCTCTCTCTCTCTCTCTCTCAAAAATAAGTATTTAAAAAAATTTAAAAATGCCTTCATACGTACTTCTCTTCTTTTTCAAATGTTTGATCGTCTTCTTAAAACTGAAAAAATACTGTGTGCATGGCAAAAATAATATTGAAGCAGGGCAAATGAATACCCAGTGAAGAGACACCCCCTTGGCTGCTTCAGAACTGAATTCTTCTCTCCAAAGCCAATCTTTGATAACAGTTTCTTGCGTATTCTTGTGTATCCTTCCAAAAATGTTCTGGGCAGGCATATACATATTACATGAGTGTGCATATGTGTATTTTAAAACGTAGGCGTGTAGCATACAAACTGTTCTGCACCTTAATTCTTTAATGCTTATTTATTTTTGAAGGGGGGAAGGGGCAGAGAGAGAGGGAGACACAGAATCCGAAGCAGGTGCCAGGCCCCGAGCTGCCCCACGCGCGGGGCTCGAACCCACAAACCATGAGATCCCGACCTGAGCTCAACCGACTGCGCCACCCAGGAGCCCCCTGCACCTTCATATTCTTCACCAACCACCATATCTTGGCGATCTTTCATCAGTGGGTTAAAGACAGATTTAATGGCCACACACTACTCCAGTCCGCGGACAAGCATTATTTGCTTGTACAAGGGGGCAGGGTTTTGAAGTATGGATACATTTGCAGGGGAGCGGAGGCCAGGGGCAAATAGGAATTTAGATGTTTAGATGGCAGGAGCAGTTGAGGAAGGGGCCAAGAGGTGGGGGAAGCCTGGGTGGTTTTTCCCAATGAACCTATTCTGTGTGTGTATGTGTGTGTGTGTGTGTGTGTGTGTGTGTGTGTGTAGGGGGGTGTAAGGCATGCTGTCCGCATAGCCCACTTTCAAATCCAGAAGCAGAACAGTGTTCCCAGCATGGATGGGGGCTGGTGTGGAAGGGACCCAGTGTGGGTTGCCTGGGGTGACTAAGCCTCCCAGCCTCACCTCTAAAGTGCTTATTTTATTGGTCATGTGCCCATATTTCCTATACGGTAAGTACAGTATCTTATTTTTAACTTTCTATTGAAACATAATACTGAAAAGTGGGAAAATCACGTGTCCAGCTTCACACCGTGAACACACCCGTGTAACCAGCACCCAGATCAGGAAGCAGAACAGGGCGGGCCCCGGGGCCCCTCCTGGTCCCCACCCACGGTGGGGGGGGGGGCACTCTGCTGACTTCTCACACCAGACGTCACCATTGTCTGTGTTTGAACTGAAAGGATCAAAGGAACCACACTGTGTGTTCTCTTTGGAGCTGGCTTTTTTCCCCCCTCCGGTTCAGTATCCTGTTTGTGAGATTTCTCCAAGTTGTGTGGGTTTATCCGTTTTCGGTGTGGGTTGTAAATCCTCAGAGCTCTGCGTAAACATACGGGTTGCAAGAGAGATATATGTAGAAATCTATGGGTGTATGTATGTATGTGTGTATACGCAGACACGTGCACACACGCACACGCATGCACGCACACGCATACACGCGGGCACGCATGCACGCACGCGCACGCTTACACGCGCATACGCATACACGCGCGCACATACACACGCACACGCGCATACACAAGCACACGCGACACGCATGCACGCACGCGCACGCAGATCCGTATCCGGAGCGGGCGCAGGACAGGGTCGCCTCTCCAGGCCGGCTGCCGGCACGCGCCCACCTCCGCTGGGCGGCGACGGGGACCCGGGGGCCGGGTCCGCGCCGCTGACGCGCGCTCTCCCCGCAGGCCGAGGAGGCGGGGGGCCCCCGGCAGCCCCGCGCGGACCGCTGCCCGCCGCCGCCGCGCTCGCTGCCCCCGGGCGCCTGCCAGGCCGCGCGCTGCCAGGCCGACTCCGAGTGCCCGCGGCACCGGCGCTGCTGCTACAACGGCTGCGCCTACGCCTGCCTGGAGGCCGTGCCGCCCCCGCCAGGTAGGCGCCGGGGCCCGGGAGTCGGGCGGGGACGGGGGGCGCCTCGGGGAGGGGGGTCGCCTGCGTGCGAGAGGGGCCCGAGGAGCAGGCACCCCGGCGCGCGCGGACACGCCACTGCCCTCGGCGCGCATGGCCTTGGAGAGGCCGGTTCTGGGGACGACGCCCCTTCCTAAGGCGATGCGGAGGTTTCTCACTAAAACAAAAATACACCTGTCCGGCTCTTCTTACAAACACTGGACCGCAGCCCCTGGGCCACCACCTGCTGGGGCCCCAGGTGCCCCTAGAAGGCAGCGGGCCCTCCGGTTTTCCCCGGACCGCCACCAGACGCACTCCCCCTCACCTCCTGATCCCCGCGCTGGGGGTATTGGATGTGGAGACTGACCTCAGCAGTCCGGATGGGGTGTGCCCCAGAGAGGCAGGGGGGATGCAGACTCCTGGGTTCGAGTCCACCGGCTGGCTGGGCAGCCCCTGAACCCCCCCCCCCCCCCCCCCCCCCCGCTGTAAAACTGGAGGGCTCTGAACGGGTGGCTGCGGTGGCAGGGAGCAGATCTTTCACAAGGGGTTTGTTAAACCTTAATGACGACTTCTGTGGCAGAAAGAGCCCTCGGGAGCTCGTTCGCCTTTGAAGGGAAGGAGTTTTAGATCCTTTCTGGACAGCTTGCGGGGATATTGAGGAGTGGGTAGGCAGCTGCGTCCCCCCAGCGCGGAGAAAAGGTGTCCCTAAGTGGGTAGGATGGGGACGCAGTATAGCCTCCTTCCCTCTCCGTTCTCCTTGGGGCTGAGGCTTTCGATGACAGCCTGCCCGTGTGGACTGCCCCTCTCAGGGAGAGGCATCCGGGTCCCATGGGCCTCGACTGCTGAAGGCCGCCTGAGAAGGCAGCCCAGCCCTTCCTCCCAAGGCCGAGGCAAGAATGACCACACTTTGTTTTCTTTGGGGTGAGGTCACGGCGATGACAAGGGACTCGGCACCCTTAATTGTGCTCATAATTACAATCCACCTTGCGTTTAAGCACTGCCTCTTGTCCGGGGACTAGGCTGGCACCCAGGGCCAGGAGAGCTCCTAGAGGGCCCCTTATTAAAAAAAAAAAGACAATATGCCACTCCCCCCCCACCCCCCGCCAGTGGAAGGAAGCACAAGGAGGTACTTCCCTCTGGGTGGGCAAGTCAAAGAAGATGCCGCTTGCTTTGGACTGTGACAGCGTGCAGGTGTTCTCGCCTTGCTTGCCACCTACACCAGGTGCTTTTGGGCAGTGCGCAAACTATACAACTGTTCACGACACTCCTGACAGCCTTTCCATACGTTATCTCGTTTAATGCTCACGCAGCCCTGTTTTACAGCTGAAGACACTGAAGCTCAGAGACGCTGAGTTGCTTGCCCAAGATCACACAGCAGGCAACGCTGGGAGTGTCCACTGCCTTACGCCCTGAGTGCAGGGCTGTGGGGCCCCTACTCCAGCATCTGGGCCCGTATGTGGGAATCTCTCACTGCCTGGAACATCCTTCCGCGGGACACCCACACAGCTCCTTCCGATCTTTGTCCGGAGGTGGTCATTTTTCAGGGAACATCTCTCTCTCGAAATGGCAAGCCCTCCTCCAGCCATTCCTCGCCCTCCTTTCCCTGCTTAATTTTTCTTTATAGCACAGTCTGGAACACTGTGTTTTATTCACTCATTGTCTGTTCTCCCCACTTGAAGGTCAGCCGCATAAGGCAGAGATCGGTCTGTTTCCTTCACTGCTGGACGTCCCCCATCTAAACTAGACTCCAGGCATCTGAAAAGTACTCAGTGGAAATTAAAAGAATCAACGTATCAGCGAGTGACTAGCTTTCACTGGCCAGGCAGAGCGGTCCAATTGTTCGTTGGTCGCAACGACCAGCAGCTGACCCGTTGAGGCAGGGACTGTCTCCAGTCTGCCATGGCCCTACCCGGCGGCTTTTCTTACTTATGTTACCTACCTCCACCCCTGCTTTGGGATTTTGAACACTTTACAGCCCTACGCGTGGGTTGGTCCTCTTGTTAAACATTTATTGGTCACAGAGCAGGCTACGAGGCTATGACAGAAAGACCCATAAGCCCAGGAGCCCAACCTATTTACTCCTCCTTTGGTTAGTAGGCCCGAGGAGATGGGTGGTCCATGGCAGGTAGGTGGCCCCGGTCCAGTCATCCAGGGACCCAGGTTCCTTCCACTTGTTGCTCTGCAAGGTCAGAGTGGCTCCCAGGCTGCAGGCAGAGGGACAGCACGGAGCAAACAGGCACCAAAGCCCGGGCGAGAACAGAAACTTGCGTCATCGCCTCTGCTGACATCCTATTGGTCAGGACTCAGTCGCGTGGCCACACCTAGCTGCAAGGAACGCTGGGAGATGTAGTCTCCAGCTCGGCCCCAGTGCCTAGGCGAAACTCAAAGTTCTGTTACTGAAAAAACTGGAGGAATGTGCGGCAGGGAGCCTGTGTGTTTCATCGTGAAATGTAGACTCCCCCCGCCCCCTCGCCCCGTTCCCAGAGGCTGGGGCGTTTCTCAGCTGCCTGGGGCGGGGCTCAATGTAACCATGTATCGTTTTGTTAGTTTTAGACTGGCTAGTGCAGCCGAAACCTCGATGGCTTGGTGGCAACGGCTGGCTCCTGGATGGCCCTGAGGAGGTGTTGCAAGGTGCCTACGGGGAGAAGCCCACCCCGGCGTCAGAGTCAGGATCCCTCCTTCTCAGGCTGTCTCTGCTGCGGCAGGCTGCCTGCCCTCCAGTACCTCAAATACTCGACCTAGAACGGTGGCGACTGGGGCTTGGCCAGACTCTCAGAAAACGCAGAACCGTATAGGGCTCGACTTTCCCTAGGACTGGGGGCCTCCTCCTCCCTGGGTGGAGGCTTGAGAGGGAGGGGGTGGGGGTGGCTTTCAGATCCCCCAGATCATAATAAGGGGTCCACGGCTCCGTGGTGACGACGACTCCTCCGGGTGGGTGGGGAGCAGGCAGGCAGGCCCGGGGTCCCCAAAACGGGAGGGTGGGAGTGTGTGCACGTGAGTCGGTGCGACTGTGCCTGTGACGCTGCACGCATGCGTGTGCGCGACTGCGTCGGTGAGGCGGTGCGGCACCCGTGTGGCTGTCCTTGCGCTGCGTCTGGATGTTTGCGTGTCTGTGTGCATGCAAATGTGTGTGACCGTAGGTGTGAGTGTGTGTGTGTGTGTGTGTGTGTGTGTGTGTTAAGAGCCATGGGTGGCGAAATTATGTGTGTGTCCCGAGTTGTGTATGAACGCGTGTGTATGCCTGTGGCTGTAGATGTGAGGGCACGTATGCGTGTCAGGATTTGTGTGTGTGCACATGTGTGCATGTGTGAGTGCGTGCGTGTGTCAGGCCTTTTTGGGTGAAGTGTGAGCCTCTGTGTAGATGAACGTGTGTGTACGTGTGCCACGATGCACATTAGGGTGTTTGGGATCACGTGACTTTGGACTGTGCGTTGGTGTGTGTGCGCGTGCCTATGTGCGTCTGCACGAAGGTGCCACGGTGAGCGAGACGCAAGGCACAGCCCGGGATCTGGGGGTACATGGTCCCCTGCGTCCACCCAGCACGCGGCCTGTGTCCCTCCCACAGCCGAGGCCTGCAGCACCACGGAGGACGGGGCGGAGCCCCTCCTCTGCCCCTCGGGCTACGACTGCCACATCCTGAGCCCCGGAGATGTGGCCGAGGGCATCCCCAACCGCGGGCAGTGTGTCAAACAGCGCCGGCAGGCAGGTGAGTGTGGGCGCCCAAGCCGTGCTCTTGGCGCCTGCCCCACCCTCCCTGTAACGCCCCGGGGGGAGGGGGGGAGGCCTGTCCCAGAGAAAACCACCAGCGCCCTCCAAGCCTGGCCGAGAGCTCCTCCTGTCCCGCCTCCCCTCTTCTGTCGTCTCACCCTGCAGGGGACACAGGCCTTGGAGCCCTGCCACCTCCTAGCTGGGAACGGGTGCTTCAAATCTCTGAGCCTCAGTTTCCTCATCTGTAAAATGGGCTGATAATATGCTACCCCATGCCCTGTCATCTGTGTCATAGAAGAGGGAGAACTCGAGGTCGGAAGCTTCTCTACACCATCTGCACCGTAGAGGGGGAATTCTGAGCCTGTTCTCGGGCTGCAAAGCCCGTGTGGGGTGCGTGTGCACGTGCGTGTGTTCTCCCCGCCCCCAGGGATGGTCGGAGCCTTCCGGATAGAAATGTTAGTGAAATTCCTCTTAGCCTCGTTCCGAGGGGGCTGTCGGTTAGCAGTAATTGTTGGTGCTTACGTGGGAGTTTGGAAATGTCTCGATCTCCAACGGTGACCTTTGGAGCAGGAGCCTCAGGGAGGAGTGGGGGCACTGTGTCCCAGGATAACCAGAAAAAAAGCCGCTTATTTAAGATTTCTTTTTAAGCTACATATTTGAAATGATTTGAGACTTCAAGGCAATAGTGCCTTGACCCCTCCATCCCGGTGACCCATTATGGTCTCTCTCTTCCCTCTCCAGCCCCTGCTGTCTCTCCTGGGGGACTCTCTGAGAGTAGGTTGCAGATCTCATGCCTACACCCAAGATGCAAGGCTCCTCTGAGAGCCAGCTTCTCGGCGTGCCGGTGACCATTCGGGTTTTACGGTCCATCCGCCTGGAGCCTGACATCTGAGGGGTTCATGTCTTAAGAGGAATGTGAACTTCGACACAAGCAGGAAAGCTGACTCTTCGGAGAGCAGGGTCTGGGGAGTCAGTGCATTTCTCTGGGATGGGTGTGAGGTCACTCCGAGGCTGAGCGTCCCGTGTCCCCCAGGCTTGCCTCTGGCAAGGCGACCCTGCCGGTGCTGCGTGAGGACAGGAGATCGTCGTGCAGCCGCGAGCAGGGGAGATCTAGTTTGTAAAAATGACATGACGGTGCGTGGAGGGTGTTCAGCTCCAAACATACCTCTCTCTCCTCCCTGTGGTGTGGCGGACCAACACATGTCCCCAAGGAGGAGGAAGGCCCAAGAACGCTTCATCGCCGCCAGCCTGGAAAAACCCTGCCATTTGCTTCAGAAAATAGTTTTTGCCCTGGTTGCTGATAAGCTATCAGCGCGAGGGTGTGGATCGGCTCCTCGGGGTTCTGGCGCCCTGTGTGATAAATGTCAATGCTGTCCCTGAACACCCTGACGCTTTTTAGGACGGCCGCAAAACAAGGAAACCAAATGTCTCACTGTTGCCCAAGGGTGATCTTTAAAATGGAGACGAAATTGGCAAAACAGTATGTTAGTTTCCAGTGTGTGAATGTGCTTTGTTGACAGTGCTGATGCCCTGAGGAGGGGGGGAGCTCACCCATGGCGGCGTTGCCCAGAGAAACTTCTGCGGGACCTGGCCAGATGTCCTTGGCACAAATGTTTCCCCACAGTGATAGGCTGGCGACGACGGAGGGGGCGGTGGGGTCGATGACCATCAACAGTGGGAATCCTCAGTAATTCGAGATGTCTGAAGTTCTGGAGTCAACCGCTTTTTAAAGTTCTTTTATTTTAAAATTCTTTTATTTTATTGTAGGGGCCCCTGGGTGGTTCGGTCAGTTGAGCGGCTGAATTCAGCTCGGGTCATGATCTTGCGGTTTGTGAGTTCGAGCCCCGCATCGGGCTCTGTGCTGACAGCTCGGAGCCTGGAACCTGCTTCCGGTTCTGTGTCTCCCTCTCTCTCTGCCCCTCTCCTGCTCACGCTCTATCTCTCTGTGTCTCTCAAAAATAAACATTAAAGGGGCACCTAGGTGGCTCAGTGGATTAAGCATCCGACTTCGCCTCAGGTCATGATCTCACAGTCCATGAGTTCGAGCCCCGCATCGGGTTCTGTGCTGACAGCTCAGAGCCTGGGGCCTGTTTCAGATTCTGTGTCTCCCTCTCCCTCTGCCCCTTCCTCGTTTACGTTCTGTCTCTCTCAAAACTAAAATAAAAATAAAAATAAAAAAACATTAAAAAATAATTTAAAAAGTTATTTTATTTTAGATGAGGGGGGAAAGGCAGAGAGAGAGGGAGAGACAGAATCCCAAACAGGATCCACGCTCAGTGCGGAACCCAAGGCAAGGATCGATCCCACGACCCTGGGATCATGACCTGAGCTGAAATCAAGAATCTGACGCTCAACTGAGCTCCCCCCCCCCCCCCGGGAGCCCCCCCCCAACACTTTTTTTACATACAAAAATGTCAGTTTCGTGTGGTTCCTCCTATCATTTGCATATCTATGGTTTAAGGGAAATTGTTTGTTTTAACCCTCACAATAATTTTAAGAGGTGCCAATTCTCTGCCCATTTCCAGGTGAGGAAACTGAGGCTCAGAGAGGATTAGCGAAGCAGGGCAATGAAGATTAGCTACTCAAGTTACTTTGTCACGTGCACTGCAGGCATTCAGGTCTCCTTGGAACAGACTCACAAAAGCACCGTGTACTCCCTATGCGAATTGCACACCTTGTCATGACCTTTGCTGAGTGATATGTTGGACTTCTGCTTCCGGTTCCTCTGTTAACACAGTGGTTCCCAAACGTTTTGGTCTCGGGACCCCCCCTTACACTCAAAAACCATTGAGGATCCCACAGAGCTCCCCCTTGTGTGGCCACGGATGACGACCACGTTAGAAACTAAAGCCCAGGCGTGAGAAAGATCTGTGTGTTCGTTCGTTTAAAAACGACGACGATAAACGCGACGCGCATTCAAGAGAAATAGCGTTTCCTTTAAAGGTCACTGTACTTTCCAACACACACACAAATTGAAGCTGGGCATTGGCTCACATCTCTGCAGTTCTCTCTCATTTGTGCCTGGGGAGCAGAGAGACGCTCACGTCGACTCCTGCACTCGATCCGCTGCGATATTGCCCGTCACGCAGCGTCTGGAAACTCCGTGCACACCTGGCAGGGAACGAGAGCGGACGCACAAATATTCCTTTGTATTCTTAGGAAGATAGTTGTGGCCTCCTGAGCTCACTGGAAGGAATTTCACCCTCTCACTTGTTTTGCAGATGGGCGATTCCTACGACACAAGTTTTACAAGGAATACCCAGGTAGGAGAAGAAACCACTCTTCCTTTGCAGAAGGCACTAAACGGGGGCACTGAGAGTTTCTTGGGTGAAAAAAGAAATCGAGAACCCCAGTGACTCTTTTCAGGGCCACAGTCTGAAGCTGCTGTGAAGGGAAATCTCCATTTCTGCCCAGTCGCTCGTGTGCCATCAGGTGGCCCTTGGGGGTGAGGTGGTGGGATGCCAAGCCACTTCCGGTGTGAAAATCTCTCCTCCACCCTGAGCAGCCCTCCAGGGGCACCTGACACGGCAGGGGGCGTTCTAGGCTGCAGCCTGGGACTGAGGCAGCAGTTCAGGGATGTCTCCCCCGGGACAAATTGAGAACTAGGATTAGAAAAGAACATGGAAGCCCTGTTGCCCGGTGGTGAGAGGAGGTGGGAGCCAACGAGGGGCTCATAGAAGACAAATGGCTTTGTGTTAAATGTTACAACTGGGTACTGGGTGTGTTTAAGTCCTTCCTACTTTCAGGGGGTTGGAAATATGGCTGACACTCTTCTTCTATCTAATCCTTCATTGAGCTATCCATGATGTATCTGTGTATCAATCTATCCAATACTGTTCTTCTATCCATCTTTCCATCCTTCCTTCTATCTGTCCTTCCTTCCTTCTTTCCTTCCTTCCATCCATCCATCCATCCATCTATCCATCCATCCATCCATCCATCCATCTATCCATCCATCCATCCATCCATCCATTCATCGATGTATCCAATACTCTGTTCTTTTATCCATCTTTCTATCCTTTCTTCTATCCATCCTTCTATCTGTCCTTCCTTCCTTCCTTCCTTCCTTCCTTCCTTCTTTTTCCTTCCTTCCATCCATCTATTCATCTATCCAATACTGTATTCTTCTATCCTTCTTTCCATCCTTCTTTCCATCCTTCCTTCCACCCTTCCTTCCATCCTTCCTTCCACCCATCCATCCATCCATCCATCCACTCATCCATCCATCCATCCATCCATCCATCCATCCATCCACCTGTCCATTCATCTATCCATCCATCCATCCATCCATCCATCCATCCATCCATCGATCTATTCTTCCATCCATCATTTCTTTATTAAGAATTTACAGCACATATTTATCAAGCATTGGTCTTCATCCTGTGCTAGAGGTTGGGGCTACATTTGTGGACATGACAGACCCAGTCCTTCCCATCAGGCAGCTAACATCAAGCAGGAAATAAATACAAACCCAAGTAGTTACTTAGTAAAAACAGTGATCAGGGTGACTGAAGTCACACCGAGGACACTAGGGAAAAGGATACCTTGGACTAGGATACCAAGGAAAGCTTCCTGAGGAGGGGCCATTTGAGCTCAGCCTAGAGAATAAGAATTAGTGGGCAGAGGAACAGCCAGTGTGAGAATTCTGAGGTTGGAAGCACTTTGGCCGTCGCGGCAGCTGGAGTGTGTAGTGAACAAGGGGGACAGTGGCGGGAGACGGGGCCAGAAAGGGAGGCAGGGCCAGACCACACGGGGGCTGTGGCCACGGTGAGGAGAGGCCAGAGGCTGCAGGTCGGCCTTGGGTGACCTCATCTGCGGGGGAAGAAGGCACAGGGACAGGGAGCCAGGTGTCCAGACTCCATCTGGCAGTGGCTGGTGAGCCGCAGAAGACTCGCCCGCCCTAACAGAGCCCTGCTCTCTTTGCAGAGGGCGACTCCAAGAATGTGGCCGAGCCCGGAAAAGGACCCTTGAGGCACTTTCAGTGAGGCAATGGGGCAGGTCAGTCCGGGGAGTGGTGGCCGGTGGCAGGGGAGGGTTCGGGCGCAGGTGTCCTCGGTAGCTTTACTCACCAAGGTGACCGGTGGGAGGGGGAGAGTGGGGCTTTACCTGGGGCTAGAATTTCAAAATTCCCTTACGGTGTTCCAAGTAGGCGTATACGAGAAGTGGCTGTGTCGCCAGAAGTTTCCAGACCACCCGGACCTAAATCCAAAGATGAGGCTGCAGCCTTCCTTTCCATGCCTGGTTTTAGGGCCTCCGTGAACGGCCGACGAGTCCCCCGCTGCCCCCCGGAGTCTGTCCCTCTGTCCCTCCCTCCGTCACACGATACGGTCAAGTGCCAGCTCCGAGACAGGCGCGTGCCGGGCACCCGGTTCCTCAGCAGCCCTTCGGGACGGCCGGGGTTCCTGCTCCTAGGGGCCTCCCCCCGGCAGGAGACCACACAAGTCAGCAAGGAAACCGGCCTGCGATGCGTGTCGTGAAGGGAACGGACGGGGGCGTGAGGGAGAGTAGCCAGGTCGGGGAGGGGCCGTGCGTGGAGCTCACGTCTGAGCCAAGATCTGAGACGGGACAGAAGAGCCGCCTTGGGGCGGCCTGGGGAACGGGGCCTGGTCAGGGTAGCTGGAAGAGTAGGAGTCCCAAGGGCAGGAGAGACCGTGGCTTCGAGGAGCCACGGGGAGGCCACCACAGAATGACGGCAGCGAGGCTGGCACCAGAGGGGTCCCCAGGGAAGGCCCTGCTCTCAGATGAGATGCTCCAAGGCAAGATGTGTGCCTGTGACCGGGAGCATCTGCTAAGAAAGCCTGAATGCCCGCCCCACCCCGTGAAGGCCCCACACGTGTGCCCACGGTAAACAGAAGCCCTTCAAAGCAGCTAACGCCCCCCAGAATGTCCTCGAAAGGCAAACATCAGGCTTCACATTCCAGAACATTCTGGCGCGAGTCCTCCGGCAAGATCTCGAGCCCTCGAGGATTGGTGCCAGCGTGTCTCTTACCTGCTGATGCCAGGAACGGTCCTTGGGGTGGGTCTGACCCACCTCGGGCAGTGGCCTCCCATGGGGATGCGCGGGGGTGCGGGGAGGGCGACAGGGTAGCGCGGGGCGTGAGAGGCAGTTTGCGTGATGGAGAGGGATGCGTTGAACTAAACAAGATGATGCCCAGAGAGACTGATGGTAAGTTAAGAATTCAGTCCTAGGGATTGGGGCGCCTGGGTGGCTCAGTCGGTTAAGCGTCCGACCTCGGCTCAGGTCACGATCTCGCGGTCCGTGAGTTCGAGCCCCGCGTCAGGCTCTGGGCTGACTGCTCGGAGCCTGGAGCCTGTTTCGGATTCTGTGTCTCCCTCTCTCTCTGCCCCTCCCCTGTTCATGCTCTGTCTCTCTCTCTCTCAAAAATAAATAAAACATTTAAAAAAAATTAAAAAAAGAGAATTCAGTCCTAGGGAAACTGGTATCTTCCTGGTATTGGGGGGGGGGCGGTGGCACAGACCGTGACCTCTGTCCTGCCCCCAGCAGGAGCTCTCATTCCTTCTCTGCTTCTCTTCCAGCCAGCACGCAGGAACATTCTTCCACTTTCTGCTAAGCCTTGGAAACCGTTGGACCAAACACGATTTGACCCCCAGAGGCCATGCCCAGCTCAACAGAGATACTCAGACACAGGACACCCGGCTCTCGATGCCAGCATGACCCGCCTGGCTGGGTGACTTCGCGGGAGCACTGGGTCCCCGTGTGACCATCCGGGGAACACAGCACACCTAGCAGCCCCGCTAGACCCGGAGACCCCACGGAGCCCACCCTGGAAGAGGTCACTGCCTTTGTGAGCTGTGTCAAGCCCCTTTCCGTGTCTGTGTTGTTGCGCATTTCTTCCAGATTTGTCTCTGGGAGGCATGTCCCCATGCCAAATGTTCTCAAAATAAAGCGCCCCTTACAAAACAGAAACGAACTTACCTGCTCGGGTAGGATTCGTAGTTTTAACAGCCCCGCCCCGTGATCTTAAATCACTTGCGCTCAAGCCCTTGAACCCTGGAGATGGGTGGGGGCGGGGGATTCTGGGGTGAGGCGTCAGCGCAGCTCGGCTTCTGGAATATCCAGCCTCGTGCGCACTGCTCTGGGTCTGGGTTGGATGCCTCTGAGACCGACCCGGGGAGGAGGGCTTGTTGAAAGCGCTTTGTTAGGAAAGTTCCCGGGGGACACTGGCCGGAGGGTAGGGAAGTTGGGCGGGAGGAGGAAGTCAGACAAGATGAGGAACAAGGTCCCACAGAGGAGGGTTGGGGAGACCCTCCAGGGCTCCAGGGGTAGATGCTCAGAGGGCCCCCCACTTGGCTTAATGAAATTCTTAGCAGTGGTTGACCAAGGGGCCCGCATGTTCATTTTGCAAATGGTGCCGGTGGCCCTGGGTCACACCGTGGACGCGGCCCCACTGGGGTGCATGGAGTCCGGAAGGCTGACGAGGCTTTTTTTAGGGAAGGCTAAAGAAAGAGCCAGAAGCTCTCCCAAAGAGGGTAGGGGTGGGCACCAGGAGGGGGGGGGGGTCTCGGGAAAACGCACGCACGAGTGGTGGGCAGACTGTCCCCTAGATGTCCACACCAGAGACCGCCTTTTACAAAGGAGGCCGGCAGACCCCAGGACGTCTTGTGACTCGCCCAAGGTCATTCGCCGCCCGGCAGTGACAGGTGGGCAGTTAATCCTTCCGAGGATCTGTTCCTGGCCCCGGGGCCCTATGTTGTTACATCACGCCTCATGGCAACCGTAACACGAGAGCCAGCTCCTTGGGACCACGTACCGCGTTCCAGGCGCCTCTGTGAGCCCTTTAAAGAAAACCAACAGGTCATCTGGGCCGTCCCAAGCCGCGAGGAGGACCCTGTGCATACCCATTTTACAGATCAGGGAAACAGAGACACAGAGAAATAAAGTCACTTAGCAAGTGTCCCACCAGCTAGTCAACGGGCAGAGTGAGGTTGCAGACCGAAATAATAATCCGAGGGGGGGTGGGGGTGGGGAGGGATTTTTTTCTTTTTCTTTATCGCCGAGAAGAAGCCTTTAATTTGTGTAGCTATATGAACACGTGTAGGTACCGAATAAGTTTTGAGTAAAATATTGGACTCGATTATGGGATTCTCCTACCTACCGTCCTTCAGAGCAAAGAGATCCTACATGCTTTTTCTTGTGCTCCTGGGAACCACGGATTCTAGGAAGGTTTTCCGGAAAAGATTGTAGAAGGCGAGGAACACATTTGTTCTCCCCCCGCCGCTACGTGTCACAGTCAGAGTAGACCTTATGCCAAGGTCGTCTACCCGTTTGCCGTTACAGGACGTGCGGAGAAATGGACAGGGGCGCCCACCTTACCCGCAGTAACGTCTTGCGTAACTTAGCCCAACGGTGCAACCGGGACATCAGCAGAGCTCGTGAGGTTTTCTCTAGTTCCACGGGGTGAAGCCACGCCCCCAAGGCCTCGCTGCTTGGAACTGGCCAGTTGGGAGCCCCACCCCCCATCTCCTTCTTCCAGAACTGCCGGAGGCTGGCTCCGCTTCTCGGAATCCAGCCTGGAGTTTTCTCTCTTGCCATACTCAAGAGGCAATAGGGGGCACGGCCATCTCTGTGGCTGCCTGGGGACAGGTCCACAGCCACGGGGGGCAGAGGTGGCCCAGCCTCTGAGGGCTGAGTCCCTCCTGACGGCAAACAGGGGCCTTGAGGAGGGGCACCGGAAAGCTGGGAGAGGTGGGCCGGCCCATGGGCTGCTCCAGCCCTGCCTGCTGGATACAAAGGGCTTCATGCAAGATCCCGGAAAAGTAGCTGGAATCTGGGGGCACTTGGCCGAGGGCAGGGCCGGCGAGAGACCTCACCCCCTTAAGAAGGCTGTTCCCTAAGCGCAAACTTCATCAAACCATCCACTTGTTCCTTTGGGTTGACCAAGTTAGCTACAGTCTTTCCCGGCACCATTTTCCAGCTGGGCTGCTAAGATTAACCGATTCTCCCACCCCAAGTACTTTTCTAGAAGAACATTCACATAGAGATCAGCAAGGTCGTCCAGAAAAGAAGGCAAGCGGGGCCCTGCGGGCGAAGACAGTGCAGGTGGGACAAAGCCTACTTTATAATCCCTTGGGGGCCACTCTAAATCCAGGATGATCTCATCTCAAGAGCCTTAATTTAAGTATATCTGGAAAGACCCTATTTCCAAAATAAGGCCACATACACAGGTTCCAGGGTTCTGGTTCTGGGGGTTAGGAGGTGGACCCTCTTTTTGACTGAAGGAGGGGCACAATTTAACCAACTGTAGGGAGCAAGGAAGTAACTTTGGAGAAGTCTTGGGGTGATGGTGGGGTGGTCCGGAGCCGATGGCCAAGAAAGAATTCTCGGACGTCTTTGGTGCAAAAAGGTGACTTTGTTAAAAAGGGGTGGTGGTACTGTTAGCCTGTACTTTGCCCTCAACTTGGTCCGAGCTCCCTCATCAACTTAGCTCGGGGAAGTAGAGGAAAGGCATCTCAGGCAGAGGGAACAGTAGGTGCAAAGCACAGCCCAGGGAAGCTCAAGGAACTGCAAGCAGTTGGGCGTGGTTGGTAAAAGGGGGCCCTCTGGGACAGGACAGGGGGTACGTAGATCGCTAACCAGGTGCCAGCAGGTTCACAGCTGGCTCGAACTTGACCACGAAAGCAATGGCGAGCCACTGAAGGGTTTGCCTGGATGATTACCTCATTTGATTCTCCCCACCTCTCTCAGAAGCTAGGATTCTGATCCTCATTTACAGCCGAAAACACTGAGGCTCCAAGAGGTGAAGTCGTTTGCCCAACAACAGACCGTTAGGAGCCCGTCAAAAATAGGATTGGAAATCAGGCCTCGTCTAACCCCTTAGGTGGGAAGACGAATGCAGCAGGGCTCTGTGTGTTCACGTAAGGCTATTCAGGAAGAAGGAAGGGCACAGAGGGAGGGTTTTGCAGGGACCAGGCGTCAGGGCCACAGCCCTGAGAACGGCTTTCCGCCGCTGCGCCTGGGGGACGCCATGTTGGTAGGCTGGGAGCCCTCCCTGGCCACAGCGGATTGGTCCAGGCGTGGGTCACCTGACTAAAGGGAGGCCAATCAGACTCCCCTATCCCACTCTGCCGCCCAGTCTTTTTTTTTTTTTTAATTTTTTTTTTCAACATTTATTTATTTTTGGGACAGAGAGAGAAAGAGCATGAACGGGGGAGGGGCAGAGAGAGAGGGAGACACAGAATCGGAAACAGGCTCCAGGCTCTGAGCCGTCAGCCCAGAGCCTGACGCGGGGCTCGAACTCACGGACCGCGAGATCGTGACCTGGCTGAGGTCGGACGCTTAACCGACTGCGCCACCCAGGCGCCCCGCCGCCCAGTCTTTTTGACGCTGGAAGGTGACCAGGCTCCCGGCTCAGGGGGAGGAGACCTGTACATCCCGCCTCTGCAGGTGCTTTCCTCCATGGCTCCTATTGGGATGAGAAATCCTGGTGGTGAAGCTTCCTGCCCAAGGCCTGGCACGAAGGGAAGTCCTGGGCGAACATCAGCCAGCTCTAGGGGTTGTGTGAACAGAGAGAGGGGCTCTTAGCTGTGCAAAGGCCACCTCCTGCCTTGTGTATGAGGAGGAAGAGGAAGGCGGAGACAGAGACAGAGACCGTAGATAGCTCTTGACAGTGTCCCAGGACTTGAATCCGATTGACGTGAGGCTTGGAGGCCCTCCCTCTGCTGACGTTCCAGGACAGACTCGGTGGCCCCCAGTCGCCCCCGACTCAGGTTGGCACAAATGGGTTTCTGTGATGGGCCATCAAAACCGAACCCGAACGAAACAATATAAAACAGCCACTAAAACAACAGACACCTTGACTGGGACATCTGAGCAAGCCGGGGGCCCCTGGGACAGCGTTTGGATTCCTGCCCTACGCTCGGTTGCCACATAAAGAAACAGGCCCAAGTCACAGTGTGGAGCCACCGCCAAGGCTCCTGAGAGGCCACATCCTGCCTGTGACCGCCCGGAGGCCTCCCCGCCCGAAGCACTCCCACGTGATCTGCCGCCCCACATTCCACACCCACACCTCCGGCTCTGAGACCGGCAGACGTCTGGCAAGTTCCATCTTCAGCCCCGGAACTTGTTGAACAGGTGCCTTGAGGTGGGCGAGTCCCCTGCCCGCGAGGCCCTACCCCGCCGGGCCCAGGCTGGAGCGTGTGTTGTGGGGGCGTCGCTTGGGGCCGTTGTGATTTCCCGAGTCACGTGCCAAGGCGAGCGGCTAACACTCGCCCCTTCCGCCGCCACCACCCCGTTGGAAGGATGCCATCGTCCGCATTGATGGCAGAGAGAGTTGAGGCTCGGTTACTGCTGGCTTCTTGCTCAAGGTTATCCAGTTTCTACATGTGGGAGCCAGACGGTCTTTTGCATGAGATGGGCAAGGCTGATCATGAACACCTTCAAATATAAACAGGGGGCAGAAAGTGGACTTACCAGCCAGCTACCATTGTTTCATCTATACCCTCAACTTTTTTGCGAGGGCAGAGGCTGGCGTACTTTGTGTTTTATTATCATTTTTAAAAGTTCATTTTTGAGAGACAGCGTGAGCGGGGGAGGGGCAGAAAGAGGGGGGACAGAGGATCCGAAGTGGGCTCTGTGCTGACAGCAGGGAGCCCAGGGCAGGGCTTGAACTCACGAACCACTCAGCTCACCCCTGAGCTGAGGTCAGCCGTTCAACTAACTGAGCCACTCCAAGGCTGGAGTACTTTAAAGCAAATCCTAGGCGTGCTATACATCCCCTCTGAAGGCTCCAGAATGTATCCCTAACGGACGAGGACTTTTTTTTTTTTTTTTTTTTAACCTCACCGTATGCTCATTGTCATAAGACCACTGGTCGGGAAAGTTCACGTTGGAACTACCCCTCTGTGTAACCAGGGAGGAAGCAGACAGTTTCAGCCCAGTCCCGTTCTTCCAAGGTGGGTAGGTTCATTACAGCAGCAGGTCCCAAAGCAGGTGCCCCAGACCAGCATCCCTGGGGACCTCGCTAGAAATGCCCGTTCCCAGGCCCACCCCAGACCTGCTGAGTCAGCAACTCGGAGGCTGGGCCAAGCAATCCGTGTTTGAACACACCCTCCCTGGGATTCTGATGCCAGCTCAAGCTTGAGAGCGCCTGGCAGATCTCGCGCGGCTGCGGTTCTGTTCTCGCATTTGCTCGTTTTATTATTTACGCACGTTCTGATCCTTTCCCGCGCGGGCTGCTGAGGGGCTGGTCTTCAGTGGTGGTGTTTTCTGATCGGAATCAGCGACCCCCGGAGCCGGATGGTTAGCGGGTGAGACCTGGCTCTTCCTCTCCCTTCCTAGGTGGCCCCGCGTCCGAGCCTCCCCCTCCGTGAAATGCGCGGCTGGTGGCACCTGCCTCCTGGTTAAAGTATATAAAGCACCTACAGTGGTTCCTGGTTCCCAGCACCTGTTACGGAAGGACCAGCTGTTCTTACAAACGGGGGTGGCGAGGCCGAGCTAGGATGAGAAGCAGCCCGATTCTCAGGGGCAGGGCTGGGAGTAGGCCTCTGGGGAGGGTGTGCAGGAGATCTGGGGGCCTGCTGGGAAAACCAGGGACCCCCCCTTGAGGCGGAGAAGCTGCCAGGCAGTGACGTGGCAGGAGATGGAGGGGAAGGAACTCACGGTTGCCCAGGGCGATGGGCTTCTCGAAGTCCCAGAGGGAGGACCAAGGGGGCCGCTGTAAGAGCTGTGAGGCCTGCAGGAGCCCCAGGAGGGTTCCCCGGCCCTCCAGGGCCCAGCCGGGAAACAGGGACAAACAACCAAGGAGCGAGGGGGGCGGGGGGGCCCGCCCTGGACTCCAGGAAGGCTCGGGGCCAGGAGGTTGGGGCTGGGTTCAAAGCAAACACTGAGGACAGCACTACCCCAGCCCCACCCCCCCAGGGCTTGGAAACAGGAGTTCTGTATTATTATCTTAAATAGGACAGACTCTCAGACCCTTCCTTTAGATGAGAAATCTAACAGGGTGATAGAAATCTTGTTTCCTTTTCCATCGGAGAGAAGAGTCACTGGGTTTAATGTGTGAGAGGAGGGAGGTGCCGATCCACGAACACAGGGCACGCTTTGCCGTGATTCCGCAGACCCACCGGTGGGCGTGAGTGAGGGCTCACGGCATGGACTCACCAGGAATTTCATATTTTCCCTTTCCCCTGTCTTGCTTTTCCTCCACTCCCCTCCCTCTGGAATCCACTGGTTTGTTCTCTGTCCTTAGGAGTCTATTTCTCTGTTTATTGTTTGGTTGGTTTGGTTTGGAGTTTGGGGGGGTTGGGGGGGGGAATCTACATATAAGTGAAACCATATGGTGTGTGTCTTTCTCTGACTCATCTCACTTAACATATTGTTCTCCGGGTCCATCCATGTTGTTGCAAATGGCAAGATTTCATTCTTTCTTGTGGCCAAGTTTCCATTGTATAAATATATACCGCCCCTTCTGTACCCATTCATCTACCGGTGGACACAAGTGGCTTTTTAAAAAACGTTTACTTATTTATTTGAGAAAGAGGGAAAGAGAGCAGGAGAGGGGCAGATAGAGAGGGAGAGAGAGAATCCCGCGCAGAGCCCAACGCAGGGCTTGATCTCACGGTTCGCAAGATCATGACCTGAGCCGAAGTCAGGAGTCAGACGCTTAAGTGACTGAGCCACTCGGGAACCCCAAATTGCTTAGTTATCTTGATTATGGTAAATAATGCTGTAAAAAACAGGGATGCATATATCTTTTCAAATTCACGTTTCCATTTTCTTTGGGTGAATACCTAGAAGTGGGACGACTACATCATATACTTCTAGTTTTCATTTTTTGAGGAGCCTCCATACTGTTTTCCCCAGTGGCTGCACCAGTTTGCATTCCCACCAACAGGTTCCCTTTTCTCCATATCCTTGCCAACACTTACTTCTTGTCTTTTTGGTAGCCATTTTGAGTGGTGTGAGATGACCCCTCCCTGTGGTCTTGATTTGCGTGTCTCCACTGATGAGCGATGTTGAGCATCTTCTCGTGTGGCTTTTGGCCATCTGGATGTCTTCTTCGGAGAAATGTGTGTTCGGGTCCTCTGTCTATTTATTTTTTTTTTTATTTCTGACCTCCTTAATTTCTTTTATTTTTACTTATTTTTTAATTTACATCCACGTTAGTTAGCATATAGCACTATATGATTTCAGGAGTAGATTCTCATGATTCATCCCCTACGTATAACACCCAGTGCTCACCCAACAAGTGCCTTCCCAATGCCCTTCACCCATTTAGTCCATCTCCCCACTCACAACCTCCCCAGCAACCCTCAGACTGTTCTCTGTATTCAAGAGTCTCTTACGTTTTGTCCCTCTCCTTGTTTTTGCATTATTTTTGCTTCCCTTCCCTTATATTCATCTGTTTTGTGTCTTAACTTCCTCATAGGACTGAAGTCATATGATATTTGTCTTTCTCTGACTGGCTAATTTCGCTTAGCATAATATCCTCTAGTTGCTAATTTTGCTTGGCATAATACCCTTCACCCACGTAGTTGCAAATCTTCTGCCTATTTTTTAAAATCAGAGTATTTGTGTTTTGGTGTTTGAGTTATAGGAGTTCTTTATTTATTTGTATAGTAGTCCTTTATGCAACATGCGAGTATTTTCTGCCATTCTCTATGGCCGCCTTTTTGTTTGGCTGATGGTTTCCTTCATGGTGCGGAAGCTTTTTGGTTTGATGTAGTCCCATTTGTTTACTCTTGCTAAGGGATTTCATTAAAAAATATATTTATACTTGCTATAAAATTTACGAATCTACTGAAATCTCTGTTTAAATTCATGGGTTCACAAAAAAACTTTTTAACTCTAGTGGATCTTCTTCAGAGGATGATGAGGAGTCAACTTGTTGCCTTGGAAACTGCTAAACAGAAGGGGTCATGCAGCCATTCTGCCTTTCCCATTCCAGTTGGAAACCCAGTTGGAGTTTCCCTCCTTAGGAAAGTATTCCAGCTGATACTTGGAAGGAATTTGGGGATTAGAATACCACGGCTTTGCCCAACGCATTCGTGAATCTAGACCTTGAGAACCAGTGAGTCCCCACATCACAAAAAGAGACGGGCAGACGTTAGGAGCCAGGGGGATGGTGCCCGAGCCTGATCCAGCGACTGGATCACACCCCCAGTTCGCGGGGAGTTCAGAGCACAGAGGAACATGCAGAACTGAACTTGGAGTGTGGACAGTGGGGGATGCTACCTACCGGCCACCGGCCTGGGTTCCTCAACACACAAATTGTAAGGGGGAGGAAGGTGGATGGGGTGGCACACAGGAAAGTGGCCCCTAACAATATCCATGTCCTAATCCCCAGAGCCCGAGAACATGTGACCTCACGTGTCAAAAGGGACTCTGCAGATGTGACTGTGTTAAGGATCTTGAGATGGGGAGGTGCACCAAGTGTAACCAAAAGGTCCTCATAAAATGGAGCAGGAGGGTCCAAAGAAAGGTGACCTAGCACGAGCAAGACGCGACCAAACATTTCTGGTTTTGAAGATGGACGAAGGCCTCCCGAGCAGAGAGATGCAGTGGCTTCCAGAAGCTGGAAAAGGTAAGGGAATGCACAGTCCCCCCCCCCCCCCCCCAGCCTCTGGGAGGGTCACAGCCCTGCCAGAGCCTTGATCTCAGTCCAGTGTGACTATTGCAGACATCTGACGTCCAGAACCGTCAGGAATCAGATTGGGCCATTTTAGGCCGGTGAGTTTGAGATTATCTCCTACCATAGCAACGGGCAATGAATGTAGAGAGGAGACCTGTCGGTTAAGGAAATTCAAAGCACACACCAAGTTAGCAAAATGCACAAGAGCACACTAGAGCGCCATGTAAGGAAGCGAAGAGCCTGCGAACATCAAAGTCAGGAGAATGGGCCCATCTGTGCGGCGGGAGGCGGTCGTCGTCTGAGGAGGGCACGTGGCAGGGCTCCCGGGGAGGGTGGCCCCCTCCCCCCTCTCTGTCCCAGCTGGCTGGTGGCTTCAAGGGGGTCACCTGATAAGTCATGAAGCCGCACCTTTGTTTGGTGTGGTTCTTTAAGAGCGTTTTATTTTACATCTAACGAGGTAAACATAGTAACAGTTGCGAGGATGGTTTTGTAGTGTAGAATCAGACCTCCTTCGCAGCCGCACGAGATGGGCATTTTCTCCCGGTCTTGCTGAGGTTTCTTTGGCCGGCGACGCAGGAAGGGGCCCAGAGAGAAAAGGAAAGAGGTCTGCGGGGCTCATGACTTACATTACGCAAAGGAGCGGCGGCAGGGCAGGCCTGTCAACCAAGGGACCAGGGGTGTGAGAGCGGTGTGCCCGTGTACCTACAAGCCTCAGTGGCCTTGCCCCCAGCTGCCACTCTGCGCTGTCCTGTGCTGTCTCCCCATTTCCTGGCAAGACCGGGCTCCGCGTGCCCAGCATGGCGACGGGCCCCACGAGGCCCCCTTTCTTGTTTCCTTCTGTCCCCTGCATCATTTCCCCGCTCCCTCTGCCAGTGTGTCCTGGGGTCCCCTCCCAGGTGACTGGCACTCAAATCTTTGTCTCAGGGTTTGCTGCTGGGGAAACCCCAAGCCAGACACAGAGAGAAGGCGTAACTAGGTGGGAGGAGATGTTAATCAAAAACACACAGATGTTGACGATATCTGTGCCCTGTTTACGTGCCCGGTTCTGCCGCTGGCACTGCCTGGCCCCCGGCTTCCCACGAGCCCTGGCGCATGGAGGCCCTCGATACCTATTTGGTGGACAGACCCATGGGCACACACAGCCGATGCCCCACCTCCCGTTAGAGAAGGTGAGAGGGACCGATCTTTCTTCCTCCCCTCGCAGACTCCTGGCAAAGCTGATACCCTTCCACTAAATTCCCTTTTTTGCTTAAAATAACCAGAGTCGGTTTCTGCTGCTGGCAGCTGGGTCGTTTCTGAGACACCCAAGTAACGCTTAGCTCTACCTGAAGGCAAAACAGAGCCCGAGCCCCCGGGCCGCTCAGGCAAAAAGTTTGATTCGAAGGGGCGGGCGCCTGGCTGGCTCTGTCCGTGAAGCGTTCGACTCTTGATGTTGGAGTTGTGAACTTGAGCCCCACGTCAGGGGTGCGGTTTACTTTTAACAAGTATCTTGTTTTTACAGTTCATTGTGGAGAGAGAAGTGAACAGCTCCTCAGCTTTTTTTTTTTTAATGTTTATTTATTTATTTTGAGACAGAGCGAGCAAGCAAGCAGGGGAGGGGCAGAGAGAGAGAGAGAGGGAGAGAGAGAGAATCCCAAGCAGGCTCCGTGCTGTCAGCACAGAGCCTGACTCGGGGCTCGAACTCACACAAATGAGGCCATGACCTGAGCCGAAATCAAGGGTTGGACGCCCAACCGACTGAGCCACCCAGGCGCCCCCAGATGTTTTTTTAAGTTATCCTATCCCCTGATGCTCGCTGAGCTCCAAAGAATAAACAGAATTGTGTTGTGTAACGAAAACAAATGTATTTAAAACTTCAACAAAGAAAGGAGAGGAACACAGTACCTCGGGGGACATGGTAACATCACGGGTGGACCCGTGTGGTTGCACACGTGTTTCAAAGTCACGGGCAGGCGGGGCGCCTGGGTGGCTCAGTCGGTTGGGCGGCCGACTTCGGCTCAGGTCATGATCTCGAGGTCCGTGAGTTCGAGCCCCGCGTCAGGCTCTGGGCTGACAGCTCAGAGCCTGGAGCCTGTTTCAGATTCTGTGTCTCCCTCTCGCTGACCCTCCCCTGTTCATGCTCTGTCTCTCTCTGTCTCAAAAATAAATAAAACGTTAAAAAATAAAAAAAAAAAAAAAGTCACGGGCAGGCATTGAAGAAGGTACCGTCAGCTGCCTCGTTCCCCGTCATTTCAATCAGTCCTTAACAGCCCCTGTAGGGTCCGCCTTCTTCTGGTCTGGCTGGTGAGACACGAGGCTCGGGAAGGGGGGCACGTGGTGGAGGGTTCCGGAAAGCGGTGGGAGCGTGAGACCTAAGCCCGTGTGACTGGTTCCCCAAGTGTCTGTGCCAATCCTCTGTCTCCCCAAGTCCTCCCCGCCCTCCCCACTTCCTCTCCACTGCCTGGCTTGGCCCAGAGACCCGTGGGAGAGAGCGTGACGCTCGGGCTCCCGTGAGCTGCTCTCCCCTGGGGCCAGTGTGTGAGTAGCAGAGCCCCCCCTCCCGCAGGCAGCTCCCAGCGGTGGAACCCTGCGAGCGACGGCAGCTCCCACAGCAGCCTCACTTCTAGCCCCCGGTGACTTTGACCGGGGGGGTGGGGGGTCTGAAAAGGGAGCCTGTCCTCGGCCAGGAGCACCTGCAAATCCACAGTGGTGTGGCTTGGCCCGCTAACCTCTGCCTCACCTGCCCGAGCCCGCCTGGCAGCCTGCTGGGTCCCATCCAGGGTGCACTCGGGGCCGGGTTTTGGGCTTCCCACGGGCGGGGGTGATGCCAGGCCCTGGCTGCGGGCGGCAGGGGGCCACCTCCGCGGGCGTTTCCTCCTGCGCCAGGCCAAGAGCGCGACTGTTCTGATTACGTGTCGGCCAGGAGCCGCAGACGTTGTGCAAACACCCATCTCCGGGACTAGCTGTCTCCTCCCCTTCTCCCCAGCCAGGCTCCTCCACCCCACCTCCTCGGGGGTCCTGCCTGCCCTCCCGGGTAGACCGTCCCGTGCCCCTTTGTGGGCCCCCACCGGGTCCTGCCCGCAGGGACATCCTGACACACGCCATGTGGTCTGCTCCTCCTCCACCAGGCCCAGGGCTCTGGGAGGACAAGGACTCTGTGGAACCCACATCTCCCTCCCCATCTATGGCGCGTCGCAGGCACACGGTAGGTCCTCGGTGTAGGATTATTGAATCAGTGAACGATCACATGGGTGAGGTTGCGTCTGCCTTCCGAAAGGAACGGAGAGCTTCTGAGGCGGGGCCTGGGCCTCCTGCGTGCCCTCGTCGGCTCGATGCCTGGCAGCACGGGCTGGCCAGAGCAGACCTGCGAGCCAGTGAATGAACGAATGAAGGAAGGAAGGAAGGAGTTGCTGTGCAGCACGATGGGGATGCGCGCGGGTTCTGGCCCCAAACTCCCGGGACACGAATTCTGTCTTTCCCTCTTGTCTTGGCGGTGTGGCCGTGATCAAATCACCCAGACACGCTGTGCCCTCCAGCCCACAAAGCTCTGCGGGTGCTGATCGGTAGAAGGGGAGGTCACCCAATGGGGAAAACGGGTCCCCAGGGGTCTGGGTGGGGGGTCCACACCAGCGGCTCCGGTTTCCTCGCCCGTGGAACGGGGGTGCCGGCGGCTGACAAGGAAGGTGTGTGTTTTGAGGGTCACCCGAGGGCAAACACCCGAGTGAGCCCGGACCCTGGACCAAGTCAACAGTTCTGTTCGCCAGTGTTGTTACTCCCCTTCGGCGGACAGTCTCTCTCCTCTGTGCTCGCTCTCAATAAATATTTGTCCGACGAACGAGCCAGCTCTCTGGCCGGTCCGCCGGGTTCAAGGTGCCTGCCCCTTCTCCTCCTGAGCGGGTTGTCCGGAGCCTCTGGGTCCGGGCTGGCAGGTGGAGAAAGCTGGCCATGGCAGGTGTTGCCGCAGCGTGTCACCCACCCCCCTGGGAGCGCCTCTGTCTTCCAGGGGGCATGGGCATTGTCCCCCAGCCTCGCCCCACATCCCTTCACTGAGCCCGGGTGGCTCAGTCGGCTGAGTGTCCCGCTCTTGATTTCAGCTCAGGTCCTGATCTCGTGGTTTGTGAGTTCAAGCCCCATGTCCAGCTCTGCGCTTAGAGCCTGGAGCCTGCTTGGGCTTCTCTGACTCCCTCTCTCTCTGCACCCCCCCGCCCCCGTCTCTCTCTCTCTCTCTCTCTCAAAAATAAACGTTAAAAAAAAAGGATAAAGACTTTTTCCTAGACCCAGATTCTCATCCAGAATTACACGTGCGTTAGATTGCTATAACTCTTTAGTGTCCTTTGATCTGGAATATTCCATGGCCTTTCCTCGTCTTTCACAACGTTGACATTTTTGGAGAGGACAAGTCCGTTGTTTCCTAGGATACCTGTCGTTCTGGGTGTGATGCCTCCTTCTGATGGGCTTTGGGTCAAGCGTTGCAACAGGAATACCCAGGAGTGAAGTACACGTCCCCCGTTGCATCATATCCGGGGTCACACGGTGTCACCTGTCCCATCGCTGGTCCTGGTAATGCTGGTCCCTCGGTTAAGGTCAGGTCTGCCAGGTTCCTCCACAGTAACGGGACTGTTTTCCCTCTGTAACTAATAAATGTCTTCTGGGCACCTCGTGTCAGACCGTGTAGGTATCTTGTATCTCATGAAGCGTTCACCTGCTTTTATTTGGATTTTAACAGATTTTTTTTTTTTCCCCTGGAGCAAAACTTACCTACAGAAAAATCCACAAAGTGCTCAAGGAACTATCAGAAAGTGAACAGAGCAGGGGGGCCGGAGGGGGCCTTTAGTGAGGTGCTCTGGGAGGGGCTCAAGCCTGGGGCTGAAGGCAAGAAGGAGGCCCTCTGAGGAGCTGGGGGTGGGGAGTGCGGGGAGCGGGGCTGGGGAGGCCAGCTGGGGGTGGGGGGCTGCTGGCAGAAGCCGGTATAAGTCTAGTTTTCTTGGGAGGGCTCCCAGAGCCCAGGGTGAGGTCCCACGGCTTCTGGAGGTTTCCCCAGGAAACAGAAGTTCTCTGCTGTTGTTTCTTTTTTTCTTTCCTTCTTCCTTTCCTTTCCTTTCTTTTTCTTCTTTCTTTTTGCAGGGTCATTCACCTATGGGACTGGACTGGTGTGCTGGCTGCAGGGAAAGCCAGAATGGGAACCAGAAGACCAGCCCCTCTCTGTTTCCTGGGCCAGAGGGATTGCAAACCCCTTCTGAAATTCTCACTCTCCGGGGCACGAGCCCAGGCCAGCCTGCACCAAACCCCGGGAAAGAAGGTCCGGCCCCTTTCCAACAGCAGCGTCCCTGAGAACTGACCCTCCCCCCCCTTCAGGGACAGTCTCACTTGGGAACCCTGGGCCCTAGGAGTTTTCAAAGGGAGTAACCGGGAACTTTGAACTCTTTTTATTATATCAGAAGCCAACAGAATTTGTTCATTTAACGACAGTTAGGTTTCCCAGTTTAGCCACATCCGTTTCTGTTCAGTAAATACGTATACAGGGTCTCCTTTTTTAAAAAAAATTTTTTTTTCAACGTTTATTTATTTTTTGGGACAGAGAGAGACAGAGCACGAACGGGGGAGGGGCAGCGAGAGAGGGAGACACAGAATCGGAAACAGGCTCCAGGCTCTGAGCCATCAGCCCAGAGCCTGACGCGGGGCTCGAACTCACGGACCGCGAGATCGTGACCTGGCTGAAGTCGGACGCTTAACCGACTGCGCCACCCAGGCGCCCCAGGGTCTCCTTTTAAAATACACCTTTGTTGAGATCGAGATCGTTGAACATCAAGTTCGCTGTGTTTTTTTTTTAACTATTTTATTTCTCTCTGAAACGCAGAAACGTCATAAAGTGCCGGGAGTTTGGAGAAGCTCAGGGCGGGTGGGGATGCCCCTGCTTCCCCGTCACCCTTGGGGAGGAGCCCCAAGTGAGTTAAAACCTGAGGGGTGAGTAGGTGTTAGAGGAGGGAGGGTTGGGAGTGAGGGGCTGCTGGGGAGCGTTCCAGGCAGCCAGGGAAGAGCCTGTCCCTGGGGCCCGGGGGAAGGGAAAGGGACAGGGAGTGGCAAGAGCAGGTGTGAGTCTCAGGTGGCTGGGGTGGGGGGCAGGGAACTAGCCGTGCAGGTTTTGAGGGTTGTTCCAGGACACCAGCACTGCTGTTCCAGGCTGGGACCATCCCAGCCAAACAGGGGTGGCCACCTCCCAGTGACCCTGGGGAGTACAAACATAGGGTGAGCTGAGACATGGAAGGCCTTGGGCCTTTTGGTCTGGGACTGGAATTCTCTCAGACTCCGAGTGACGGGTCTGGATGCTTGCGAAGTTTGCAAACGAGAGTAGTTTTTGAAAGACAGTCACGTCTCCACTTACAGGATAGTCTGAAAAAGCCCAACTATGGAAACAGTGAAAGGATCAGTGGTTTCCAGGGGTTGGGAGGGCAGGTGGGGCCCAGGGGAGTTTTCAGAGCAGCGAAACCATCTGTATGACACTATGATTGTGGATTCATGACGTTACACATTTGTCACAACACATAGCATGAGCTGGTGCCTCAGTCTGTTAGGTGTCCGACTTCAGCTCAGGTCATGATCTCGCGGTCCGTGAGTTCGAGCCCCGCGTCGGGCTCTGTGCCGACAGCCCGGAGCCTGGAGCCTGCCTCACATTCTGTGTCTCCCTCTCCCTCTGTCCCTCCCCTGCTCACGCTCTGTCTCTCTCTGTCTCTCAAAAATAAATACACATTAAAAAACAATTTTTTGGGGCGCCTGGGTGGCACAGTCGGTTAAGCGTCCGACTTCAGCCAGGTCATGATCTCGCGGTCCATGAGTTCGAGTCCCGCGTCAGGCTCTGGGCTGACGGCTCAGAGCCTGGAGCCGGCTTCCGATTCTGTGTCTCCCTCTCTCTCTGCCCCTCCCCCGTTCATGCTCTGTCTCTCTCTGTCCCAAAAATAAATAAACATTGAAAAAAAAATTAAAAAAAAAAACAAAAAAAACCACAATTTTTTTTTAACCCACAGAATACACAACACCAAGAGTGAACCCTCATCTACACTATGGACTTTACCCATAGAAATCTCAGCCATACCATCACCTTCTAGAAGGTTCCATAACACCCGCGCCCAAGATCATTCCTTCCTCTTCTGGAAATCTTTTGGCGAATAGCTTTATTCATGTGCCAGGTCCAAACAATTGTGGCTACGGAGAGAGATAAGGGGAAGAGTTCCCAGGCCTGGCCTGTCCAATGGGGAGATGTCACCCCACGCACGAACGGTGATGTCTGCTCTGGGCCTGTAGCAGGTGGGAGCCGCGGGATCTCTGCTATGTATTTCCGCCTGGGGACTGAGTGAGTCCCATGACACATTCACCCAGCAGCTGGCGTCCTGCGGTCACCTAGAGGCCCAGAAACGCTCACAGCAGCCATAGGAGTTGCTCAGCCAATGTCCGCCATCATTTGGCAAACAACGATTATGGAAGAAGTGACAGCGAGGGTGTGACCCTAACAGTGCCTGGAGAGGGGTTGTGTGTGTGTGTGCCCATGGTTTTGGTGCAAACGTGACTTCTTTCACTGTGGTGACACCAGCTGAGCACACGCCCCCTCTCCCCCCTCCCCGGGGTCTTCTCTCCACATGGAATATTGTCCCCCCAGTGAACACCTGGTCCCTTACCTTGTCCAGGTCTCTGCTCAAGAGTCACCTCTCCTGCCTGCTCTGGCAACAAGAGTCTCTCTCTCTCTCTCTCTCTCTCTCTCTCTCTCCTCTCTCTCTCGGGTCCCCACTCTGCTTACAACAAATGACTGCGCCCTGGGGGTCGGGGACGTGCTGAAAATGATAGAAATTTCTCGTCTTACAGTCTGGAGGCCAGAAGTCTGAAATCCAGGTGTGGGCAGGGCCGTGCTCCCTCCGAGGGCTCAAGGGGTGGGCCCTTCCTCACCTGTTCCAGCTTCTGGTGGCCCCACATGTTCCTTGGCTCATGGCTGCACCCCTCCCATCTCTGCCCCGTCTTCATGGCGCCCTCCCCCTGCATCTGTCTCTCTCCTCTTCTGTCCCCTTTTCTCTGTTTCTCTTTTTGAAGATTTTTTAAAAAATTATTTTTAAGTAACTTCTCTCCCCAACGTGTGGCTCGAACTCACAACCCCGAGATCAAGAGTTGCACACTCCACGGACAGTCAGTCAGGCGCCCCTCTCCTCTTCTGTCTCTTACAAGGAAGGACACCAATCACTGGACTTAGCCCCCACCCTCCCCACCCCCAGTAAATCTTGAGATCCTTAAATTAACTTAATGATGTCTTCAAATTTGTTTTCCCAAAGAAGGGTACATACATAGTGTCCGGGGGTTGGGATGTGACATATGCTTATGGGTGGCCATTACTCGACCCACTATGTTCCGGCCTCACACAACATTACGCACTGATTTATTCGCAGCCTATCACACCTGCCAGGAGAGAAGATATAAAAGTTCGAGAAGAGAGTCTTCTGTGTTTGTGCTTAAAACTATTTGCTGAATGAATGAATGAATGAATGAAAGTGGCTTTCTCACCCTAAGTTCCAATTTCTTCATCTATAAAATGATTATCTTCTTTTTAATGTTTATTTCCTTTTGAGAGACAGAGAGAGACAGAGCACAAGTGGGAGAGGGGCAGAGAGAGGGAGACACAGAATCCGAAGCAGGCTCCAGGCTCTGAGCTGTCAGCACAGAGCCTGATGCGGGGCTCGAACCCACGGACTGCGAGATCGTGACCTGAGCCGAAGTTGGACGCTTAACCGACTGAGCCACCCAGGCGCCCCTAAAAAGATTATCTTATTGCCTGTGTGCATGGCCATTAAAAAACAAACAGAATTGAGAGTTTATGTAAAGAGTCATAATTTCAAAAGAACTTAAAATTAAATGTGCGCGTGTGCACACACACACACACACACACACACACACACACTATCCCTTCAGAAAAGGATGCCTTCAAAATACCAACCGTATCATTTGTGAGTGAGGTTTATTACCAAAAAAGTTTCAGGTGCCTTAGGATTGCATCACATCTTTCCAACAGGGCGTGTTGTTGGGAGATAATTTATGGGAAATGAAATGACACCACTTTCGTATAGTGAATGGGAGTTGAAGAGTGTGACCTCATCATTCAAGGTGCCCAGAGCAGATATTTCAGGAAAGGCAGGATGCTTGTGGCTGCGTCCCACCCTTGACTCGCAATACCAGCCAAAGCATGAACATCCCCATCAGAGCTGCAGACTCAGAAAGTTTCCCAGTGAACCACCTTGCCTGACCTGATTCCTTCAGAGCGGGACCCAGAAGTTGGCCGGCTGAAGGCAGAAAGAAACTCTTGAAGGAAACAGTCTTGAAGTCAATAGTGACGATCACGGAATCCAATCAAAGTGACTGAGGTAATAAAGCACATTCAAAAACAAATATAAATAGCAGGTGTGATTCTGGGGGAAAGTGAAGAACGCACAACAGCAATGAAAATCTGTAATCAGATTAAATCCCTAAGATTATGGGGGAAAAAAGCAAAGATTTGAAAGAGAAATATGAAGCTGAAAAACCCTATTATATTGTAAAAAGCAGTCGAAATAGATGGCGTAATTATTTGTCTCTATGTCTGAAATGCTTTCAGATAGCCCCTGATAGAATTTTCAGTTTATTCTGAAATCAGCATAAAAGATGACAGCACGTAGCAGACTGCTTGCCTCAAAAGGCACGGAAATAAAACATGAATCAGGATGATGGAAGCCAGTCTAATGGTAACAACTCCAACAATGTAGACATGACCCATTTCCCCAGATTAACGCAAGTAGCCTCAGATTGGGAATAAATATCAGGGACATCTGGGTGGCTGTCAGTTAAGTGCCTGGCTCTTGATTTTGGCTCGGGTCATGATCTCGCAGATGGTGAGATTGAGCCCCGCCTGGGGCTCTGCACTGAGTGTGGAGCCTGCTTGGGATTCTCTCTCTCCCCCTTGCTTTCTGCCCCTCCCCCGCTCACGGTCTCTCTCAAAATAAATAAACATTTTAAAAAAAGAATAAATTTCAATGAGCTGCTGTTGATGAGAGAGACACATCGAATAAATATTTGGGGGGCATTTACCATGTTTCAGGAAAATTATTTTCCATGGCAGACACTGAACAGATGCACAATGATGAAGATATAATAGTCCCTGCTTCACAGAGTTTATATTCTGGGGGGGAAATGAAACCAGACAGCTAAAAATAAGGTACCAAGTTTGGATCCCACAGGCTAACCCATGGAGAAGAAACAGTGGCAATAATTAAGTCTACAAAGTGTAGTTTAAGGAATACGTTTTAATGAGATACAGGAGGCATTAAACGTTTAGAAGAGTCATCACTAACAGGTAACTTATACGCACCAATCAACAGGGAAGTGTAATACAAAAAGCAGAAATTCAGACAACAAGGCAACAAATGGACGGGAAAGCAATTAGACTGGGAAATTTCAAACTCTTCATTATCTTCCTATGTGAGATCAGTGAGTCAAAAGTAAGAACGTGAACAATGTCACTAGAAAGTTCGAATGAACAGATAGTGGGCTGCTTTGCCAAGGAGAGTGCAGCTCCCCAATACCCTTTCAAAGAATACACCAACTTTTCGGGCGCCACTGAAATATTTACGAAAGATTGCATGCAACCCAGGCACCGAGTCCCAACAAATTGAGAGGATTAGCAGACGTGTGTGCGGGCTGATCCCAACGCAACACAAACAGAAATTAAACTTAAGCCTAAGGGCACCCATTCAGCTGCTTCCAGTCCCATGGCCTTAACCTGCTTTCTCTGTGGTCCACTCCACTTTTTGTTTTCATCCCAGTAGGTCCGGGTGTTCCACAATACCCTCCACCCAGAGTTTCCCTCATGAAGGCTCTGGGTGTTCTTACACTGGACCCACAAATTCTAGCCTGGGCATCTCCGAGCAGAGGCCACCGTGACGGGATCCAAGAGGTCGAGCTTTAAGGGAAAGGCACCTGGCGAACACATCACTCCCTGTTCACGGAGGCTGCCCTGCCTGGAGAAACCATGCCTGATCGACACTCTTGGGAGAGCATCAGATTCTATGCCGACAAGACATTCTTCCTCCCCGGATCCAATACTGTCTCAAAATCTCAGAATGCCAGTTAGAAAGAACCTCAGAAATAATTAAGCTGAGTTCCCATGTATCTTTTATATTAATAATAAAATTTACTGAGGACCTACTATGTCAGGGACTGGAGAGTATTGTTAGGCACTCTACAAATGCAAACAGCGGCCCGGATCTGTACAATAGGACTGTGAGGTTGGTTTCCAAGATCTCCTCTTTGCTCCCCCAGACCCACTTTCCACCCTCCTGCCTTCTCCTTTGGGTTCTCAGCCCAGAAGTCTGCATCGGTGGCTTCTGTTCTGTTTCTCTCCACTTTCTGCTCACGCCTTTGTAAACAGGCTGTGTATCAAACTCTCCCCAAATTACTCAGTTTGAATGTGCCAGCCGTTTCCTGGTGGGACCCTGACTCAAAGGGAGGTAGTGCCGTCCCCATTTCGTGGATGAGCAACCTGAGGTGGAGAGAGCTGAAGTTGCCCAAGGCCACGCATTTGGAAGGAACAATCCTGGGATTTCAAATCTGTACTGACTCGCGCCACAATTTTGCTCTATTATTCCTAGGCCTTTGTTGACATTGGTGGAGACAGGCAGGCATGACGCTGGTGGTCTCTTCTATCTCGGTCGGGAGAAAAGAGACGGGAGAAACAGGAAGGGCCACCAGAGCTGCCCCTCAGGTTGAGTGGGGCTGAGGTAGACACCCTTCGGGGAGCAGGTGGGGCAGGTGGCATGTATTTGCTCAAAAAGGGCAGCACCATTTAACGGAAGAACGTACGTGTCGCACTCTAGAGTTCTTACGTTTAAGAAGCCCACTCTATAGATGAGGAAACTGAGGCACAGAGGAGAGGCACAGCCTTCCCAAAGCCACCTCCCTATTAAGTGGTGGGTCTTGTTATGGATTCCAGTCTCACGTGAAGCCAAAGCCCTTACGCTTTCAATAGGGCCACTTGGAGGCGGAGGGGGGAGGGGGACCATCTACCCTGCACGTTCAGTCATGTGCCCCGGGAGCCATCTGACTCCAGCAGCTTCCGCGGGATGCTGATGGCACCGCCACCAAGCCCTCCCTCCATCTCACTATGAAGGGCTCTCACGGTGAGCGTTTTACAGATCAGTCAACAAGGCTCTGGACATCTAAGACGCCAGCCCGAGGTCCCAGGGTTAGCGAGCGCAGGAGCCCATTCTGCAGATGAGAAGAAAGGGCTCGAAGATCATCTACGACCACACAGAACCCAAAGGGGGCCCTGGGGTCCTCGAGACCTCCTCCCCATCCCGGGACGCGCTCCCAGCGCCCTCCCTGGAGGTGAGATCTCAGGCTTCTCCTTCAATTACGGACCGGGAACCGCCACACCCCACATGCCCTGCGGGCTCCGGACCCGGTGACGCAGGGTAAGGCGAGGTCCGGGAATCCGCACTCGCAACCGGCGTTTGCTCGCCCCCCTCCACCCCGTCCCCGGCTGCAGGTGGTTCTCCTGATCTGGCGAGACTGGGAAACGGCCCACGCCCTCCGGCGCCGCGGTTAACTCCGCGGCCGGCTCCCGGGGCGGGGCGGGGCCAGGTGCGCCCGGGGCGGCCCGCGGCGTAGCTCCGCCCCGGGGGCGGGGCCTCACCTGCGGGGCGGGCAGGTGGGCGGCTACCAGGTAACCCGGGCCTGGCCCGGGAGGCTTGGGCGCGCGCAGCCGGCCGCGGCCACGCCAGGGACCCAGGGACGCGGGCAGGGGCGGCCGGCGGCGGCCGGGAGGCTGGGCGAGGGGCACCCCGCCTGTTCACCATGGTCGAGAGACGCTTCTCTCGGTTCCTGCAGAAGCTCGCCTTCCGGGGCGCGGGCCACCTGTACGAGCCGCTGGAGAGGAGCGAGTTGGAAATCTTGGTGAGTCTGGGCGACCCGGCGCGGGCCGTCCGCCCCGCCGCACCCCACCCTGCCCCGCGCCCCCGCCACTCGCCCTCCCCACCCCGGGCTCTAGAAACAAGCCGTCTTCAGAGCAACGCCAGGTCGCCAGGTCGCGTTGCTACCCCGAGCCGGGCACGCGCCATTTCACCCCCCTCCCCCGCAAAACAGCCCATTTTGTGGATTTGAAAGCGAGGCAGAGGGAGCTTCAGCGGGTCCCTTAAGAGGCACCCGGCCGGCAAACGACCTAGCTGGGCACTCCAGCTAGGTTTCTCCGACTGCAGAGATTTTAAATTCCTGGGTCTCTGCACACAGGCTGCTATATGGATCGCTGGGTTGATTTTTAAGTTACTTGAATTGAAAACAAAAAAACCAAAGCGATGTAAAGAAAACAAAAACATTTGGCGAAAATGTTTTAGCAGTAAGAGTGATAATAATAATAAATAATAATAATAATAATGGTGAAAATGCTTCCCGCCTCTCCAGCGCGCTTTTGAAATGTACTCAGATGTGTATGTTGACTTTGCAGCCTCTAGGGGACCCTCTAGGATAAATCTACAGGATTATCAGGCCAGGAGCATGGGTGGGGGGAGACTGGGGGTGGGGGGCGGGTAAGGGAGGGGTTACTAGCAGCCAAAATGACAAAAGTATCCAAAAAAGCCCGTGCACTTGGTGAAGCCAGCGTGGGTGGGTGACCCAGGAACTTTCTCCGGAGCTTTGCAAGAGTGTAAGCTTTGCGTCCTGCAAGATAGGAGAGCCGAGAGCGCTGGATTCTTGCAAAAGCATCCTGGGGTCGTTGCACTTTGTTTGTTTCTTCCTTTCCAGCATAATCAGTCATTTAAGAATAAAATTCCCGAAACAGTGCCCTGGGCGAGCTCAGGAGAATACAACATTGCAGTGGCCTTCTGACTGGGGAAGGGGAGCCTCACAGTTAAATTCACTTCTTCATGGAAGAGATCGGATGAAAAAGCTGGACTTAAGCTATTGGTTTTTCCTCCCAAAGAATGACAGACAACAAGTCCAAACGCTTTGCTTGTATGTTGCTTAAACGTTTGCGCATTTACAAAGTAGCGCGTTGTAAAGGAACCTCCGCGCTCCGCCAGCGTTCTGTGGGAGACCGCAGAGCCGGGTAACTAGCAGTCCTCGCATAATCTCTGTCTTTCTGAAGCGACGTGTGGCTTCAGCGTGGATGGGATGGATGTAGGGTTCGGTCATTTCGCTGAGGTCCGTTTCTCTACCTACGTGCCACGCAGTGAGTCCTGTGAAAGGAGTTGGAGGTGGGTTTGCCGACGCTGTGATTCCTTTTTCTATTTTTTCTTTCTTTCCATGCTTTGGTTTTTTTGCATCAAGCTGGGTGTTTTGCAAACACTCCTGATGTGTAGTTGGTTGTGATTAGGTTTTATAGGCTGTCCAGGTGTGGCTGGTGGCCACGCGGCCAGGTGTGAGGATGATGTAACAAACAGGTGCTGGGGGGGAACTTGATCTCTGCATCAAAGCGGACTTCCTTCCTCCAGATCTTTTCCGAAGGCGCCCCCCGGCCCCGCCAAGGGCGCAACAGGTCTTTAACCTGCCTGTAGGTATGTTGGGGGGCTCACCCACCTGGTTGTGGACCGGGATGTTCTCAGCAGGACCCCGAATGGCGTGTGATGGATGACCTGGAGGTGGGGAGTGGCGGGGAGGCTGGCGACCCAGGCAGCCGGCGGCAAAGGCTGGCTGAGAAACGGAGGGTCCGGTCTCTCAAGGCGCCCTGTGCAAACCCAGATTACACTAAATGTACATGGGAGTGTGATGAGGGTGGAGGCTGGCAGGCGAGACGGCCTGTTGAGTGCCAGCTCGGCTCAGAGTCTGAAACCTTCTTTGCTCTCACACTTACTCCCCCCACCCCCGATTTTGAACCCTTTTTTTTTTTTTTTGGCCAAGAAAAATTGAAAAAGAAGCAGAGTGTGCTCACAGCGACCATTTCCACGCGATTGTAACTGTCTTTTATGAGCCCTTGTAGGCAGCGTTCTGGATGGCCGCCGAGCCTCCCAGCCACTTTGCCCTGTCACCTCACCTATGATACTAATTATCACTGAGCACTTCCTGTGCCTTCTTTCGGGTCTCTCTGCACTGAGGTCAGCTTTATTACTATAACCATAAGATATGATCGGTTAAGTGTCTGACTGTCGGTTTCGGCGCAGGTCATGATCTCACGGTTTTGTGGGTCCAAGCCCTGCATCGGGCTCTGTGCTGGCAGTGTGGAGCCTGCTTGGAATTCTCTCTCTCCCTCTGCCCCTCTTGCACTCTCTCGTTCTCTCTGAAAATAAATAAACTTAAAAAAAAATGAGATAGATGAGGACATCGAAACTCACAGGGGGGGCCAGGTGCTAAGGGTTAGGGGTGGAGGAGAAGACGCACACACTGCCACCTCCCCTGGCGCCCCCTCCTGGTGGGCAGAGATGGGTACCGGGCTGCTTAACGGCGGGTGGGTAACACCCGGGAGGGAGAGGGATGCTTACTTTCCTATGAGTGGCCAAGATCAGAGTGGCGTGCCGGGAGAGGGACAGCGCTCACAGGGGCTCTGGGCAGAGGGGGGCGAGGTGCAGGGGTTGGTGTGAGAAGGGTGAGGTCGCAGAGGTGAACCACGAAGAGCCTCTGGGCCCTCGTGAAGAGTTTGGGCTGCATCACTAGACAGGGAACCGTTGAAGGGTTTTGAGTCAGGGCATGACGGTCGTTCATTCGTTCACAGATGAGCCAAACATTAGGAGCGCAGCAGAGAAAACACGCGGTCTGGCTCGCGTTGTGACGATATCACCCTTGGGTTGCGGGAAGACAGTGCGAGGGAGTTCTGAGGTGCGCGCGCACCCACACGCGTACACGTTAGTGTTTCCCAAAATAGAACGAGAGGACTTGTTGAAGAAATGTCCTACAGCCCTCCGGTGTCACCTTAAGTCGTTTGTGCCACAAGGCGGCTTAAGTAAGTATAAGCTTAGGGGCGCCTGTGTGGCTCCGTCAGTTCGGCATCCGACTTCGGCTCGGGTCACGATCTCGCAGCTCACCAGTTCGAGCCCACATCGGGCTCTATGCCGACAGCTCAGAGCCCGGAGCCTGCTTCGAATTCTGTGTCCCTCTTTCTGCCCCTCCCCCGCTCACGCTTGCGCGCGCGCGCGCTCTCTCTCTCTTAAGAACAAATAAACATTAAAAAAAAGTATAAAACTTGCAGTAAACGTAGCCGTGTGCATATGATGTAAGTCAACAAATCAAACGGAGTTTATAATCAAATCATAAAGTACAAATGAAGTGACTGAGGTTTGATGTGACTGATGATGTTTTATTTAAACCCAACCGCTGACGTTGAATGATTGTATCAGTTGTCTGTTGCTGTTTAACAAATGACTCCAAAATGCAGTAGCTTAAAACAACAAGCGATTATCTCGTGGTTCCTGTGGGTCAGAAATCTGGGTGTGGCTCAGCCGGGTGCTCCTGGCTCTGGTCTCTCGTGAGATTGCTGTGCAGTTGTTGGCTGGGGATGTGGTCTCATCTGAAGGCTCATGTTGTGGCAGGGGAAGGATTCCCTTCCAAATTCATTCTTTTTTTTTTTTTAACGTTTATTTATTTTTGAGACAGAGAGAGACACAGCATGAACGGGGGAGGGGCAGAGAGAGAGAAGGAAACACAGAATCGGAAGCAGGCCTCAGGCTCTGAGCCATCAGCCCAGAGCCTGACGCGAGGCTCGAACTCGCGGACTGCGAGATCGTGACCTGGCTGAAGTCGGACGCTCAACCAACTGAGCCACCCAGGTGCCCCCCAAACTCATTCTTGAGGCTGTTTATAGGCCTTGGACTTTTACTCTATGGGCCTGTCCACAGAGCTGCCTCATGGCTCAGCAGGAAGCTTGCCCATGAGTGAATGATCCAAGAGAGATTGAAAAAGCAGCCACGAAAGCCTGGAAGCCACAGGCTTTTTATAACCCAGCCTTGGAAGTGACATCTTTTTTTTTTAATTTTTTTTAACATTTATTTATTTTTGAGAGAGAAAGAGACAGAGCATGAGCAGGGGTAGGGGCAGAGGGAGACACAGCATCTGAAGCAGGCTCCAGGCTCTGAGCTGTCAGCACAGAGCCCGACGCGGGGCTTGAACTCATGATCCGTGAGATCATGACCTGAGCTGAAGTCAGACGCTTAAACGACTGAGCCACCTAGGCACCCCGGAAGTGACATCTTATCACTTCTGCCGTGTTCTGTTCGTTAGAAGTGAGTCTGGGGGCCCCTGTCTGGCTCCGTCAGTAGAATATACGATTCTTGGGGTTGTGAGTTCGAGCCCCACATTGGTGGAGATTACTTAAATAAGTAAAATTAAAAATATATAAAGAATGAGTCTAGGTGTAGCCCATGCTTGAGGTGGGACAGGAGGAGGGGGTTGGATTCCATAAGGGCGTGAATCTCAAGAGGCAGGGGGTAGAGGCTGTCCACCACAACGCTGGAAAGGAGTAGCTTCTTACACGAGATCAGTCACATAAAAACCAGAGCCACGCCTGGGATGTAGTCGGCTCAATAGTTCTCTCTTTTTCTTACTGTTTTCATTAGTCTTGAATTCTAGTCTTGGTGTAGGCCCCTTTTCAATTTTGGGTTTGATAATGCCCAGGCTGAGAATGTCCGATTACACGTATGTGTGCAAAATGGCATTTAAATCTGTCGAGAGTCTCTTTGCTAGTTTGGGATAGCCAGCCTCTTCCTTAAGCACAAGGGACAGCAAGCAGCCTATGAATGTCTGTTTTCAAGGCTGTCCCGTGGTAACCGTAGAATTGGCCCATGCCCTTGAAGGTGAGGTGAGTCTCGGCCAGTGGGGGGCGAGAAGATCCGTCGCTCTGTGTTGGCTACTATACTTGGTGCTTCTCAACCCTGGCAGGTAGCTATGCCCCCCAGACTGGATTCAGGTCAGGCTCTGCTTACAATGTGGTGACACCACTCCGTGGTTCGGTACTTCTGAGTTGGCTTGTCGATATCATCTGCTGGGTCATGATTCTGTTCTCCTGCCTGTTTTCCTCTCTGAGCCACTGAGAAACTTTCATCCCTGCGGGGTGTCATGTGACTCTTGTCACCGATGCACACGTGGGCCCTAGTGTGGCATAACAGTGCTTTGTCATCGATTGGCCCCCAATGGTCTCTTTTAAGTAGGGCAATCATTGGAACACATCGTCAAAGTTTGAAAGTTCTTAGAAAACCGTGGGCTCTTGGGAATATGTCTGCAGATCCCATCCTAGAAACTCTGCCCCAAACCCCAATGTCATGAGACTTGTTATTAAGGGTGGCAGATCCCAAATCTCCAGAGCTCCTCAGGGGAAGGGACTAGAAGGCTCATCGGTGGCTATCTTCTCTCTGGGTGTATCGGTCCAAATGTCCTGTTCTTGCTAGGATACCAGTCATATTGGATTAAGGCCCATCCGAACGATTTCACTTTAATTTAATCACTTCTTTGAAGGGCCTCCCTCTGAATACAGTCGCCTTCTGAGGTACTGGGGGCTAGAACTCCAACATATGAATTTTGGAGGGACGCAGTTCAGCTCATGACACCATGTTCCTTGTACAATCTTGAAGGGTATTGGTGGGGAGGGGCTGTGGGCCACAGTGGGAAAATACGTAATCTTCTGTTGAGGTTATAGACAGTCTTGAAGTTGTACTATTAACCTCACCCACCTGCCCTACGTCACCGGGTAGAAAATGGGTGGACTGGGTTCTTCCAGCTCCGCCATTTTCCCCTTGACCTTCCATTGGTAGGGAGGGAAAAGAGCCCACCTAATCACTTGTTTGACCCACCTTGAAACTCAAGTGCTTGGTGGGAAAGAAGGGCTCAGGATAGACTTGAAGCACCTGGAACAAAGGCAGATGCTCCACAGAATCATTCTTTATCTTTCAAACCCTGAAAACCAAACCACCGTGTTAATTCGATCTGGTCATTTCACCCCCTGGCCCCAGGATCCTCCTGTCTGTCTCTCCGTCAGGACTGAGCTTGGGGGTCCTTGTGGGCAGGCGGAAAGAATATCGGCCCAGGAGACCACTCTCCACCAGGAGATCTTGGTTAGGGCTTGAACTGGGACCGGAAGCCCAGAGTTCCCGCCCGGGGTCCGTTACTTACGGCAACATGAGTTTAAGCGTATTTACTTCATCTCTCCACTTTCAAATGTCCTTGCCTGAAAGTGGGGACATTTGTTGTAAGAATCGGTAAAAGTGTGGGATTCCCTTTCTGCCTTCAAGGTTCCTCGTCAGTGCGTTTCACTGGCTTTCTGTGAAGAAGATGAGATTAGGGAATGTATGCACATACTCAGCACACTTCTTTGCTCACGAGTATGCCCGCCTTCAGGGAATGTAGTCATTAAAAAAGGATCAGAAAATAAACGAGAAGGTTTAAAACTCTTTGTACATGCCTGGTCCAAAAAGCGATAATTTTTATTAAAACCCTTTGTACAATGCTCAGTTCAAAAGGTGACAGTAATTTTGGGGGCGCCTGGGTGGCTCGGTTGGTTGAGCATCCAACTCTGGATTTTGGCTCAGGTCATGATCTTGCAGTTGATGAGTTCAAGCCCCTTGTCCAGCTCCTCACTGACAGTGCAGAGCCTGCCTGGGAGTCTCTCTCTCTCTCCCTCTCTCTCTGCCCCTCCCTGCTCACACTGTCTCTTTCTCTCTCAAAATAAATAAATAGACTTCAAAAATTTACAAAAGTGATAGTAATTTTTAAAAAATATTTATTTTTGAGGGAGAGATAGAGCGTGAGGAGGGGAGGGGCAGAGAGAGAGAGGGAGACACGGAATCCGGAGCGGGCTCCAGGCTCCGAGCTGTCGGCACAGAGCCCGATGCTGGGCTCGAACTCACGAACCGCGAGATCATGACCTGAGCCGCAGTTGGACGCTTAACTGACTGAGCCACCCAGGCGCCCCAAAGCGATAGTTCTTTTTCTGAAGAGTTTCTCACTGTCTTGCAGTCTGACTTGGGTCAAGTGCACGGCCCTGCACCCGGAGAAGTGCTCCGTGGTAGGGGCAGGAAGGACCGGGTACACAGTGCGCGGGGCCCAGCACAAAAGGACAGTGTGTGGGAAACGACCAAGAATTTCAAGATGACGACGGCAGGGCATTGCCTGAAACACACGCCCTCCTGGGCGCGCCCGTGGGGCTGGCCCCGGTGGGGGTCATTGGCATGAAGTCATGAGTGGGACGTGCTAGCAAGTTCTTGCTGTTTGGTGTCCCTCCCTTCAGCCCCCGCGTAGACCATCCTTCTGGCTGTCCCCGCTTTAGTCGATTCTTCCTGTAGGGCAGCTGCTGTCCAGATGCGGTCTGGTCCCAGCGGTCTGAGTCTTTACAAGCCCGTGCGTGGTTCCAATGCTCCCTTGAGCTCCTTGGACAGCTGTCCTCCTGTTTAAAAAGACTGACCCTACCGAGTGGAGTTTATGGTCTGGTGGGGTCGACAGAGAGCTATGAAATACTTCTAGTAGTGAGTATATAATTACAAATTAAGAAAAGCCCCATGAAGGAAAGCACATGTAAGGCAGGAGGGGGACACAGCCTGTGTGTGTGTGTAGGTTGTGGGGTGGGTGGCGAATGGTAGGGACTACTGCAACCTGGCTGCAACCCTGGAGACTTCCCGGAGGAGGTGGCAGCCCTTTGGCGAGCTGAGACTTGCACCCAAGCTACTACGGATTGCCCCAAGCCCAGCTGGCCTCCCTCCTCTGGTCTGGGAGGTTCCTGTTGCCCAGGTGGATTCTGCAGTTAGTTTCATTCCCCAGGGTCAGGAGTCCTCTCACTGTCCCCCTCTGTCCTTCTCTCTGCCCTCCCTCCCCCAAATTCCAGCACCGAAATGCGAGCACGAGGAAATGCCTTCCTGGACCATTGAATTAGGCTAATATTAGTTACTGTTTTTCACTTACCTTTTGTGAACCAAGAGCCTTACACATTTTTCTTTCCTCCCCCTTTCTCCTTTCTAAAGGATTTCTTTCCCCCCCCTAAACCACAATAAAAAGGTGCACATTATGAACTTCCTCCTTCTCTGGGCGCTTTTTCTCTCCTCCTCAGCGGGGGGTGGAGGGAGGTACTGTTTGAATCTAATCAGCTGGCAGCAGTCAGAGGCGTGGCCCCTTGCTGTGCAGCCCTGACAGGCTGCGGTCAAGAGCGCTGAAGCCCGCAGCCCAACCCCCCCCCCCCGGGGGGGGTCAAAATGACCCGGAGCCAACTCAGTGTTCTGTACAACGGGGTGTTGTGACGGGGTGAAGGCAATGATTCAGTATGTATAAAGCATTTAGGGCAACCCCTGATCTCAGTAATTATTATTTATATGCCACTACACAAGTGTCTCTTTAAAAACACAGACATAAAATCACACTGTGCACGCCGTCTGCCCGCCCCCCCCCCCAGCCTCCCATGCAGTAGATACAGATCAAGAATGTTCTTCTTCAATGGCTGCATAGACATTTTTATTTCACCCGCCCCCGACTGATGGGCATTTGGGTGGTTCCCCCCGCCTTTTCTTTTTAATTTTTAGAAGAATGTCCCAGTGAACATCTACGGGTGCACCGTGCTGTGTTGAATCCTTATAAAAAATCCCTGCAGAAATCTGAGGTTTAGGAAGCGAGGCACCTTCCCCGGGGTCACACGGCTGTCCCAGGAATTTGGACCCGCGTCAGGTGTAGGGGATGCTTGAGTTCTCCTGACCTCCTCCAGCCCACGTTTCTCTTCCATAAAGTTACCGCTGTCCTCGCCGTGATTAGTAAGTGTTTCATGGAGGGTCGTGTCGAGGCTGTTTCTCATACCTTTCCACTCTGGTGTTAGCATCTGTGGGGGGTCCCTGCCCAGATCGATGACGCCTCCAAGAGGAGCTGATCTGCTAGTTCTGTCCCTCGCTCATTGATCCCTTGGTGTTCAGGCCGGAGGGAGCGCTGCCCCCCTCGGCGTGCCCATTCATTCATTCATTCATTCACTCATATCATCATGAATTCCTATTTGACAAGGGGCGCCAACATTCGTTACCATCGTTTTTAGTTTGATGTCCCCGGTCTGGCCAGGAGGAGCATCTGCAGGGTGACTGCCGTGTCCTCTGGATGTTTTTTCCATCGCTCTTGGAGCCCGTCCTCGTTTTCTGGCATCACAAGAAATTCCAGGCTCATTAGGCGCTTTCCCAGCCCCAGCCCTGGAAGCAGCCATTTCTCCCCTCTTTGTAGTGGAAGGAAGGAATTTAGAAATCAGGATCTGAGGGCAGGTGGCTCATGCCCCTGGGGTGTTATGGCTGCCGAGCCCTCCCGGAGGGGTGTGTGTGTGTGTGTGTGTGTGTGTGTGTACACTGTGAGATCAACATTTACTTGTATAGCTCTGTCTGTGTGTACTATATATAGAGAGAGGGATAGATGTAGATATATTCCTATATACCCTAACCACGTGGATATATATATCTCCGTACCCTAACCTTATATATATATCCCTATATACCCTAATCTCTCTCTCTATATCCCTGTATACCCTGACCACATAGATATATATATCTCCATACCCTAACCCTATATATATATATATACACACACACACACATATATATATATATCCCTATATACCCTAATTCTTTATACCCTAACCCTATATATATATATATCCTTATATATCCTAATCTCTCTCTCTATATCCCTCTATACCCTGACCATAAACAAATAAATAAGTAAATAAGCCCATAGATCCCATCCAATCCCGTGAATACCCCGGGGTTGGTGCCCCTCCATGTTCCTAACTCCTGACACCAGTGAGAGTGGTCGTGTCGACTTACTGCTTAATCGCCCTGCCTGCACCCAGTCTCCTCACCTTCCCGCCGCCCCCGCCTCCCGCCCCGGTTGTGTCGGCCACCGCCCGGCTTGGGGTCTCCTCATTTGGTCCCTGACTGCACTAGCCATCCTCGCAAAAGCGGCATCTCATTTTTGTCCCGTCGGTCGTGCTTTGTTGTCTGGGGTGACACCACCGTCTCACACGCACCGCAAACCCTGCCTAGGCGTACTTCCAGGGCCTGGAACACACATCTGAAACCCATGGCGACCTAAGGCTGGAACTGGAGAAGCCCCGCGTCAGCAGTCCCATCCAGTGCGTGGGGACCGTTCCCGTCTCACAGAGGAGACAAGCTCAGAGAAGTCAAGGGCCTGGCTGAGGGTTGCACAGCAGGTTGCGGGGGAAGTGGGGCCCCCCGATCAGTGAATCTCGGTGAGTCGAGTCGGGGGCCAGGCAGCGGTCCCTCCGCCCAGTTGGCTGATTTAGGGTTGTTTCCCGCTAACATCCAAGAGTACTGGGCAGGCCCCGTGGGGTTACCAGCCTCCCTTTGCTCTGTGCACCCCAGGGGGTTGCCCTCCCCACCCTCCAGCGCGTCTGCTAGGTCTTGGGTTCCCCAGGTTGCTGTCCTTTCGCTAGGAAGCCCCCTTCCTTCCTGCACGGGCTCTGCCCCTCTCAGGCTTGGTCTGCAGGCTTTTCCCCCTTTGAATCAGCAGCCTATGCAGGTGACTCATGCTTCAGGAGGCGACAAAAGGGAGGCTCTCTGGGAGGCCCTTGCTGGCTGCTTCTGTCCTCCAGCCGCCCCGCCCCAAGGACAACCAGCCTGTTTCTATTCCCTTCCTGTCCTACCCAGGCTAGCTGCTTACTCCCAGTCTCGTGCACCTTTTTGCCTTCTCTTGTTAGTGGCACCACCCCTTGGGCAAACCGCCTGGCAGGGGCCCCTATAACTGAAGGCAGGTGTGCCTATGAGCCCACATTTCCCTTCTGGGTGTGTTCCCCGGAGAGACGAGGGCTCACGCCCACTCAAAGACCTACACACGATAGCATGGCTCGCGGAAGGCGTTGTGTGTGAAGGCCAGACCAGACGCACCCGACATGCCCAGCCACGTGCAAATGGTTAAGTGCATTGCGGCCCGTCTGGGCCACGGAATACTTGAAATAGGACCGGCCATCTAAAGACGATGCGTGACAGTTTTGTTTTTGATTTTAATCCCCGTCGTACGTGCGGGGAGAAACACGGGCGAGTCTCACCGCAGTAACATTGGGTGAGAGGGGCCAGACACAGGAGGACAGCTGTATGGTTTGTGTTCATTTACGTGGGGCTCCAAAATACAACAAATCCACGCTGGGGGAGATCGAAACGTTGCTCATCTTTTGAGGAGCTACGAACCGAGAGCGGGCACGGGGCAGCCTTCTGGCTGCTAAAGAGATTCTCCGCGGCGTCGGCACAGGGTCCCCGGGGGAACCTGTCTGCGAGAATGCATTCAGGTGCACACTCCCTAACTGTGCACCCGACTGCGTACAGGACATACTTCAATATATGTTTAATGTTGTCCATACAGGTAAATAAAAAGCTTTCACAGTCTGATTTTTTAAACAATGTTTTAAATGTTTTTATTTATTTTTGAGAGAGAGAGACAAAGCGTGAGCGGGGGAGGGGCAGGGAGAGAGGGAGACACAGAATCCGAAGCAGCTCCAGGCTCCGAGCCATCAGCACAAAGCCCAACGCGGGGCTTGAACTCACGAACCGCGAGATCATGACCTGAGGCTGAAGTTAGACGCTCAGCCAACTGAGCCGTGCAGCCTCCCCTTGACCGGTCCTTTGTTAACGGACATGGGGGTTGTTTCCAATAGTTGGCTTTTGTAAACACTAGTGCAGTGGGTGACTTGGAAGAGATACGATCCTGCAGTAAATAGGTCTGCAAAAGAAAGTGCTAGAATGGGTCAGCTTTAGGCTTGATGTTGCCACGTGGCCTTCCGCAAGGGCTTGCCTGCCTTCCCGAGGATGAAAACTCGCTCCCCAGGCCCCGCAAGCCGCAAACTTCTTGAACCTGACCTCGCAGACAGGTGAAGACCGGCTGTGGCCGTTTTCAAACGCACTCTGGTTTTCAACGAGTTTGATTATCCTTTTACATGTCAGTTACTTATCGATCGCCTTCTTTCCACGAACTCTTAGCGTCTCTCTTCCGTCCATTTTTGAAAACCATGGGCCGATGGTCTCTTTCCTTGTTCGTGAGTACACGCTCCTCGTTCGCTCGGGGGGGCCATTCACCATCAGTGTCACGAGCTGCAGGTGTCTCCCCGGTGCGGTGCTTGTCTTTAGACTTCGCGTGCCGCGCTTTCTGCAAAAGACAGCCCCGTTGTTACGCGGTGAGTTTATCAAGCTTTTTCGTTCGTGGCATCTGGCTTTGTCTTGTGCTCAGAAAGTCCTTTTCCCGCTGAGATTAAAAAAGTACAAATGTAGGCCGTGATTTCTTCCGGTACTTTCGCGGTTTCTCTTTGTCCTAATTGTCCTCCTTTTAAAACAAAGCGGCTGGTGTCATTCATCAGTTGAGGGCGAGGACTGTATCTGCTTTCCCGGGGTACCAGGCCTGGTTTCCTGCACAGCGCGAGAAGTTGGGGACTGGATGAGGGACCGACAAGGGCTCGTTTGACGAGCGGAGACAGCACGGGACGCAGGCCGGCCGCACTGGCCGTGGCACAGGACATTTGCTCTGCCATCGCCAAGGGGAAGTCTGCAGCATTGCCTGCAGACAATGCATTTTTACAGGACCCTGGTGGTTCTCCAACTGTGGAGTGCCTCACTGTCCCCTCGAGGGACTGCTAACCCATGGATGGCAGGGTTCCTGCCCAGAGCTTCCGAGCCGTGAGATGTGGGATGGGCCCTGAGAACCTGCCTTTCGAGTGCGTCCCAGGTGACGCTGGGCTGAGGACCCCTTGGCGAGAACCACCAGGCTGAGGCATAACCAGATAGTTCACAGATGCCTTAGGAGAGACTGTTGCGGAAGTCTTGGAAAGAAGGAAGCTTTTGCATTGAGTTGGGGTCCTTTGCCCCTCATCTCCAGTGTCCCCTCCGTAATGACCCTGCCCGATCGTCCTTGGGTTACCGTGACCCTTACGTTGCTCCTCTCCAAGTGCCTCGATCCCAATAAGGCATCCACCCACACTATGAGACTCATCTTTCTCTTTTTTAATTTATTTAGAGAGAGACAGACACAGCATGGGTGGGGGAGGGGCACAGAGAGAATCCCAGGCAGGCTCCGCCCTGTCAGCGCAGAGCCCGGTGCGAGGCTCGAACCCATGAACAGTGAGAGCACGCCCGGAGCCGAAATCGAGTCGGAGGCTTGACCGACTGAGCCCCCCGGGCGCCCCTACAATGAGAGTCTAGAGGAGTCAGGGCTGTGTGGTTCACTGGGCCCCTGACTTCCTCTGCGGCCCCGGCCCTCCTTCTGGGACCCTTCCGAGAAACGCTCTGTCCCTTCGAGTCCCCCAAACGCACCACGTGCTCTGCTGGGCACCTTGCCAACTGTCCTTCTTGAGCCCAGCCTGTCCCTCTCCGCTTCCGGGGAACTCACTCCTGCCATCTGCTTCGAGGAGGCTTTTACTCACAACTCCTGAGCCCCACCCCTCCTCAGAATCGCACCACTGCCCGTCTCCTCTCTAGAGTGAGGTGTCCCCATCATGGCCCTGCCACCTGGGCCACGGGTGTCTCTCGGCCTGTTCCTTCCCGCTGTTCCCAGATTTGCAGACACCGCGTTGCATTCGCATTGTAGATAGAGAGTAATTTTTTCGTGGGCGTGTGTCTTCATGCAGCAGTTGGCGAGCTCCCGATGTATATGTTCCCTTCCGCTTTCTGGGTCCCAGGCACTGCCCTTGGGGCCCCGTGTCTGGTTTCCTGTTACCACACCCCCCCCCCCGGGGAAACTTACAAGCCTCTGCTCTTAGAACCCTCACTTTCCAGAGGGGGAAACCAAGGCATGGGGGAGGTTTTGCACCAACGTGTTGAAGAAATAAAGGTCTAAGGAATGTTTAAAGAAACAGGGAAGCAATCACTCGGGTCTAACTCCCTGAGGGTTTGCGACAAACCAAGTCCCCCGGGGCTGGACGGGAAGGCAGAGAAAGACTGGCTTCTGGCTCAGGGAGGCTGGCCCACCCTCCAGGTGCCACGCATGCACTTGATCCGCAGTGAGCTCACGTTGTCAGCCGACTCAGCTGTCAGCGAGTGTCCTGTTTGCCCCTGGTGGCTGCTTTGGAAGCCACCGCTACGTTAAATATCCGCTCCGAGCCGTCTCTGCTTAGTGAAAACACTCAAAGTCCGAACGTTCCAGACCCTTTCCTTAGGGGCTTGGGAGGCCCCGTGCCTGGCAGGCGGCTCTGTGTACTGTGGGCAAACAATACTTCGGAGGTCACAAAGGGAGGTCACCTGTTGCATGATCCTGTTTATGTAAAATATGCACAACAGGTAAATCCGTAGAGACAGAGACCAGAGTGGTGGCAGCCGGGGGGGTGGAGGGGACTCACTGACAGTGGCCACAGGTCTCGGGGGAATGAAAAGGTCTTGGAGCTAGAAGGAGCTGGTGGCCGCATAACACGGGAGAGGCACTAAATGCCACAGAATTGTTAGAGGGTTAGTTTTAGGGGCGCCTGGGGGGCTCCGTCGGTTAAGCGTCCCACTCCGGCTCAGGTCACGATCTCGCGGTTTGTGAGTTCGAACCCCGTGGCGGGCTCTGGTGCTGACAGCTCGGAGCCTGGAGCCTGCTTCGGATCCTGTGTCTCCCTCTCTCTCTGACCCTCCCCTGCTCCCTCTCTCTCTCCCTCTCTCCCTCTCTCCCTCTCTCTCAAAATTAAATAAACATGAAAAAAGTTATGTAATGTGAGTTTCGTCTTAATTTTAAAAAGAGAATAAAGGAGAAGGGAGAGGTGGCCCCCCACATCAGGCTTGACAGGAAGCAGTGCCCAGAGGGCACCTGACCTCCATCAGGATGTGCCACTGTCGAGACGAGGGGCACACGCTGGGATCCTCACCCGATGGATGTGTGCGAGCGTGTGTTCCGGAGGGAGCGGGCGGGCCACCTGCCAGCGTCCCAGGGCAGAAGCCACCCACATGCGAGTAGGGCATGAGGTCCACGGGCTCAGCCCCCGGATCCAAGGGCTCCGCTTTATGAAACGGACAACCTTGCAGTGAGACAGGCTGAGCCCTCGCCGGTGGTGTTTCGGGTCCCTCGGGACATGGGAGGGGCTTGGGAAGGGCGGCAGAAGTGGGTTGAAAGTGGGAGGTGAGAAGGTGGGGGCGGTGAGTGTTAACCACCCCTTCCTAAGCTTGACCGTGGCAAATGAGAGAAGAGAGTGCGGGTGTCTCCGATGGGGAGCCCAGGAGGGAGGCGGGTCTGGGCTGTACTGAGCCCTTGACACGCAGCCCCTTGCCCGACTCGACGAAAGCCCCGCGAGGCCCGTATCATACCCCCATTTTGCAGACGCAGACGTTGTGATCAGGGAAGCGGCCACTTGCCCGCGGCGACACGCTGGCAGGCGGGCCCGGGCCGTGTCCTGGGCGACACCGTGATGAGGGCAAACGGAGGCTTGTGGCCGAGAGCAGGCGTCCAGTCGTCCGTCCAGTGGCGTCGAGGGCACGTGCGTCTCGATTGGTGTCCTCATCTGGTCTGGGGGGACGTCAGGACAGAGTGATGCTTCTGTGTCTCACGCAGGGGTCACTCCCTCTGTGCTGCTGAGGTTTTGTGCCCCATCAGTCCTTGCGTGTCCTGTGTGGGGGGGACCCCACCCAGCCGGTGCCAGTCGCTCCCCTGTCCCCCCAGTGATGACAACCAAACACGTCTCCAGAGCTGCCCCTGGGTGACAACGCCTGCTTTAAAATACATCATGGTGGGGGCGCCTGGGGGGCTCAGTCGGTTGAGCGTCCAAGTTCGCTCAGGTCACCATCTCACGATCTGTGAGTTCGAGCCCCGCATCGGGCTCTGTGCTGACGGCTCGGAGCCTGGAACCTGCTTCGGATTCTGGGTCTCCCCCTCTCTCTGCCCCTCTCCTCGTGCTCTGTCTCTCTCTCAAAAAGAAATAAACATTAACAATTTTTTTTTTAATAAAAAAATAAAAGTACAGTGTGGTGTTTTATCCCGAGAGCCACTGGAATCCGATGTTTCAAGCCTGGTGCGTGCGTGCGGGGCGGGTCTCCGGAAAGCTCCCGACAAGCAGGGGCGCCCGTGGAATGTGATCACTGCTGTGCTTTTTGGTCACGGCACAAGTGAGAACAATCCCCGGAAGTGGATGTGGTTGGCAGAGCGTTTCTTTCTTTCTTTCTTTTTAAAAGTGTTTATTTATTTTGGTGGGGGACGGGGCGGGGTGGGGCAGAGAGAGAGGGAGACACGGAATCCGAAGCAGGCTCCAGGCTCTGAGCCGTCAGCACAGAGCCCAACGCGGGGCTCAAACTCACGAACCGAGAGATCATGACCTGAGCCGAAGTCAAACGGTTCACCGACTGAGCCCCCCCGGGCGCCCCTTGGCAGAACATTTCTTTTTTTTTTTTTTTTCAGTATGTGAAATTTATTGTCAAATTGGTTTCCATACAACACCCAGTGCTCATCCCAAAAGGTGCCCTCCTCAATACCCATCACCCACCCTCCCCTCCCTCCCACCCCCCATCAGCCCTCAGTTTGTTCTCAGTTTTTAAGAGTCTCTTATGCTTTGGCTCTCTCCCACTCTAACCTCTTTTTTTTTCCCTTCCCCTCCCCCATGGGTTTCTGTTAAGTTTCTCAGGATCCACATGAGAGTGAAAACATATGGTATCTGTCTTTCTCTGTATGGCTTATTTCACTTAGCACCACACTCTCCAGTTCCATCCACGTTGCTACAAAGGGCCATATTTCGTTCTTTCTCATTGCCACGTAGTACTCCGTTGTGTATATAAACCACAATTTCTTTATCCATTCATCAGTTGATGGACACTTAGGCTCTTTCCATATTTGGCTATTGTTGAGAGTGCTGCTATGAACATTGGGGTACACGTGGCCCTATGCATCAGCACTCCTGTATCTCTTGGGTAAATTCCTAGCAGTGCTATATGCTGGGTCATATTTTTAATTTTCTGAGGAACCTCCACACTGCTTTCCAGAGCGGCTGCACCAATTTGCATTCCCACCAATGGTGCAAGAGGGTTCCCGTTTCTCCACATCCTCTCCAGCATCTATAGTCTCCTGATTTGTTCATTTTGGCCACTCTGACTGGCGTGAGGTGATATCTGAGTGTGGTTTTGATTTGTATTTCCCTGATGAGGAGCGATGTTGAGCATCTTTTCATGCGCCTGTTGGCCCTCCGGATGTCTTCTTTAGAGGAGTGTCTATTCATGTTTTCTGCCCATTTCTTCACTGGGTTATTTGTTTTTCGGGTGTGGAGTTTGGTGAGCTCTTTATAGATTTTGGATACTAGCCCTTTGTCCGATATGTCATTTGCAAATATCTTTTCCCATTCCATTGGTTGCCTTTTAGTTTTGTTGGTGTTTCCTTTGCTGTGCAGAAGCTTTTTATCTTCATAAGGTCCCAGTAGTTCATTTTTGCTTTTAATTCTCTTGCCTTTGGGGATGTGTCGAGTAAGAGATTGCTACGGCTGAGGTCAGAGAGGTCTTTTCCTGCTTTCTCCTCTAGGGTTTTGATGGTTTCCTGTCTCACATTCAGGTCCTTTATCCATTTTGAGTTTTTTTGTGTGAATGGTGTGAGACAGTGGTCGTTTCAACCTTCTGCATGTTGCTGTCCAGTTCTCCCAGCACCATTTGTTAAAGAGACTGTCTTTTTTCCATTGGATGTTCTTTCCTGCTTTGTCAAAGATGAGTTGGCCATACGTTTGTGGGTCTAGTTCTGGGGTTTCTATTCTATTCCATTGGTCTATGTGTCTGTTTTTGTGCCAATACCATGCTGTCTTGATGATGACAGCTTTGTAGTAGAGGCTAAAGTCTGGGATTGTGATGCCTCCTGCTTTGGTCTTCTTCAAAATTACTTTGGCTATTCGGGGCCTTTTGTGGTTCCATATGGATTTTAGGATTGCTTGTTCTAGTTTCGAGAAGAATGCTGGTGCACTTTTGATTGGGATTGCATTGAATGTGTAGATAGCTTTGGGTAGTATTGACGTTTTGACAATATTTATTCTTCCAATCCATGAGCAGGGAATGTTTTTCCATTTCTTTATATCTTCTTCAATTACCTTCATAAGCTTTCTATAGTTTTCAGCATGCAGATCTTTTACATCTTTGGTTAGATTTATTCCTAGGTATTTTATGTTTCTTGGTGCAGTTGTGAATGGGATCAGTTTCTTTATTTGTCTTTCTGTTGCTGCATTGTTAGTGTATAAGAATGCAACTGATTTCTGTACATTGATTTTGTATCCTGCAACTTTGCTGAATTCCTGTATCAGTTCTAGCAGACTTTTGGTGGAGTCTATCGGATTTTCCATGTATAATATCATGTCATCTGCAAAAAGCGAAAGCTTGACTTCATCTTTGCCAATTTGGATGCCTTTGATTTCCTTTTGTGGTCTGATTGCTGATGCTAGAACTTCGAACACTATGTTAAACAACAGCGGTGAGAGTGGGCATCCCTGTCGTGTTCCTGACCTCAGGGAAAAAGGTCTCAGTTTTTCCCCATCGAGGATGATGTTAGCTGTGGGCTTTTCTTAAATGGCTTTTATGATGTTTAAGCATGTTCCTTCTATCCCGACTTTCTCAAGGGTTTTTATTAAGAAAGGGTGCTGAATTTTGTCAGAGGCCTTTTCTGCATCGATTGACAGGATCATATGGTTCTTCTCTTTTCTTTTATTAATGTGATGTATCACGTTGATTGATTTGCGAATGTTGAACCAGCCCTGCATCCCAGGAATGAATCCCACTTGATCATGGTGAATAATTCTTTTTATATGCTGTTGAATTCGATTTGCTAGTATCTTATTGAGAATTTTTGCATCCATATTCATCAGGGATATTGGCCTGTAGTTCTCTTTTTTTACTGGGTCTCTGTCTGGTTTAGGAATCAAAGTAATACTGGCTTCATAGAATGAGTCTGGAAGTTTTCCTTCCCTTTCTATTTCTTGGAATAGCTTGAGAAGGATAGGTATTATCTCTGCTTTAAATGTCTGGTAGAACTCCCCTGGGAAGCCATCTGGTCCTGGACTCTTATTTGTTGGGAGATTTTTGATAATCGATTCAATTTCTTCGCTGGTGATGGGTCTGTTCAAGCTTTCTATTTCCTCCTGATTGAGTTTTGGAAGCGTGTGGGTGTTCAGGAATTAGTCCATTTCTCCCAGGTTGTCCGATTTGTTGGCATATAATTTTTCATAGTATTCCCTGATAATTGTTTGTGTCTCTGAGGGATTGGTTGTAACCATTCCATTTTCATTCATGATTTTATCTCTTTGGGTCGTCTCCCTTTTCTTTTTGAGAAGCCTGGCTAGAGGTTTGTCAATTTTGTTTATTTTTTCAAAAAACCAACTCTTGGTTTCGTTGATCTGCTCTACAGTTTTTTTTTTTTAGATTCTATCTTGTTTATTTCTGCTCTGATCTTTATTATTTCTCTTCTGCTGCTGGGTTTAGGCTTGGCAGAACGTTTCTAGGCAGCGAGGCACTTGGGGGGCCACGTCGGGGATGGGGGCTGGCAAGAGGGAAAAGTGGAATCCGCTCTGTCTCTTTCAGCTGAAGTAAGAGGTTGGCTGATGCCTCCTTCCTCCTTCCCGGCGCCCAACAACCTGCTTCCTGGAAAAGAAAAAAGATGATTATCATGTCCCGGGGGACAGCATACTAGGAATCGCTTTGCAGAAATACCCAGCCTTTTCCTGATTGAGCTCTCCTGTGCTGTCTTCCCGTGCCCTCCAGATACTTCCTCTGACTTCTATCCAGGCCTGCCTGATACCCAGAGCTCGGCTGGGCCCCCCGCTTTGCTTGGGTCATTGCGAACGACACGCAGGAACAGGCTGTGGTATCACCTCTCAGCATCAGGGGCTTTCGCTATAACGTAGCACATACGTGACCGCGAATCCCAGAAGTTCAAGCTTCGGGATTCCGAACGTGTACATTGTCACCCTTCTCTCTCCGCTTGGCGAGTTCCAATTCCGTAAAATAAGTTTGCTTAAAAACAGATGCATCAGTAACAAACGACTGCTGGAAACAACCCAAAGGTCCGTCAAGGGTAGAACGGGTAGGGGCGCCCGGGGGGCTCAGTCGGTTGAGCGTCTGACTTCGGCTCAGGCCATGGTCTCGCAGTTTGTGAGTTCGAGCCCTGCGTCGGGCTCTGTGCTGACGGCTCGGAGCCCGGAGCCCGCTTCGGATTCTGTGCCTCCCTCTCTCTCTGCCCCTCCGCCACTCACACTGTGTGTCTCAAAAATGAATACACGTTAAAACTTTTTTTCTTTGAACTACAAAAAAAAGGATAATGCACACTTTCTCCGCGCATGTTATGCTTCGAAAATAACGCGTCAGTACAAAATTGCCGCTTGCTTAACAGCAATCCTGCTTTTTTTCGCAGATTGGTGGACAATGTGAGCTGAAGGCCATCGAGAAAGAGAAAACAGTGGTGGCTCTGTCACCCAAGGAGGCGAGCAAATGCCACAGAGAGGACTTGGCCAGAGCGTTTCATGTAAGAATTGAATTTCCGTTTGATGCTGGGATGGGGAGACTCTCAGCTTCAGAAGAAAGCCCCCCACAGCCCCGATTTAGAATTCTGTGTTGTTCTGCGTTTTTCTCACCACTGCTAGAAAATGCGACTCCTGTTGAGCCGTTCTGACATCCCACGGGACCATTGTCATCGTCCATTGTCATCGTCGTCTCGTCATTGGAGCTGGCCCTCGTGGGGCCCTTACCTGAGGGCAGGCGTCCCCCCCCAAACCTCTCTGTGTTTCTCTTACTTGGAGACCCCGAGAACGCGGTCACCCGCGCGGTCCCGGAGGAGCAGGGCAAGACTTGAATCCGGGCGGTCTGACAGAGCTGAAAACCCCATAACCCCCACCTGTCCACACACGTTCTCTTTTATACGCTGGGGCGACGTACCTTTGGGGAACGACCACGTTCCCTCGCATAATTATTGCTCTAATGGTTTGCAAAGAGCTTGGAGTTGTATCTGGCATAATGCCAGGTCATAATTATTACAGATCATAGTAATTTGAGCCCTTGTTTCTAAGGACGGGCCTTTTCTCCGTTTTTTTTCTTTTTAATTCTTAATTACGGTAACACGCTCAATGTAAAACGTGCCATCGTTGAATGCACCGTTTGGGACCATTGAGCGCATTCACGCTGGGGTGCAACCAGCCTCCAAAACTTTCCGTCTTGCAAAACCGAAGCCCCGCCCCCGCGAAACATTCGCTCCCCGCTCCCCGCCACCCGGCCCCTGGCACCCGCCTCCTCCTTTGCACCTCTGGGAGTCTGACCCCTCTAGACGCCTCACGTAGGGATGGGGGCCGCAGCAGGTGGGGATCCCATTTTTAACTGGGGGGGTGGGGGGCGACTCTCCATACCGCTCTCCACGGCAGGTGCAGCATGTGACGTTTCCAAGGCGAATTTTTTTTTTTTTTTAAAGAAGTAAACAGAAGCGTTTCTACGTTTCTGGAATTCCTGGCTACAGTTCCCTTCTTTGAAATTGTGGCCCGAGGTTGTCTTTTCTGCTGTAATTACAGGGCAGGAGGGCGGTCCGATTGAGACAGAACTGGACTGTGGGCTTTCCCCTTCTCTCTCTCTGTCCCTGTTTGCTCAGGGCCTTTCAACAAGTTCCTTCTCCTCTGTGGACAGCCCGGTTTCCTTGTCCACGGTGGCAGTGGCCGGCTTCCGGAGTGGAAGCTCTGCGGGGTGGGTTCCCCGGTCCTTCCTGGCCCTTCGGTGAGCCGGTGCTTCACCGTGTCCTTCCAGGTGGACTTACAGAACGGGCTGTCCGAGTTCTCGGTGTCGCAACGCAGGCTGGTCCATGGCTGGAATGAGTTTGTCGCCGATAACACCGAGCCCGTGTGGAGGAAATACCTCGATCAGGTAGGGGTCTTTCCTTACGTTAGCTAGTGTCGGCCCGAGCGTGTGGAATAGACGTTCGGTGTTTAGATACTGGTTGGAGGTGCCCTTGGACCAGTCTGGGCTGCAGGGCGGCCGTGCTATAGAGAAGGCTCCCTGCTCGTTCGGGCTGCCTGTAGCCTGATGGCCACGAGCCGCTCACCAACTCCCCAGGCAGCCATGACCGTGAACGATACCTGCCCTTCGCCTCTGCCCTCGGTGCTGGCCCAAAGGCAAGTGGAAGGCACACGAGTCAGATGCCTGGAAGCCACAGGGAAGAGGAAAGAAAGCTTTGAAATACACGTGGCTGCAAGTTCTGATCTGGAAGTCAACGAACGCCCTTACCGCCTACCCAGTGCCAGTTCAGAGCCCCCCGGTTAACAGGCTGACTACCCCAGACACCTGCACACATTCAGACTGCCTCGGTTTCCCCTCCTGAACCTGACACTTCTCCCTCCATTCTGTGGTACCCCGGCTGCCCCAGGCTTCAGTGGCCTTCCTATTGGCTCAGCACTTAAAGCTTCGTGATTGGCCGCTTGATGGACCAATCACAGCCCTCTGTGCAGCATCCTCTGTCTCTACTCCCCTCCAGTCCCCCCCCCCCCCCCCCCCCCCCCCCCCCGCCGCTCACTGGTCAGGTCTCAGCACACTGGGGATATCTTTCATGGACGCGTTTGGCACCCAAGTCAGCTTCTGGGTGCCTAGGTGGCTCTAGCCAGCCCAGAAGCTTCCGGGAATCCCAGGGTTGGAAGGCACCAGTGGAGGCTCCTGGAAGTTAGAGTTCAGGGAAGCAGGCGGACACAGGCAGGGGGGACTGACGGTCTCCCCTGTGCAGCTGGGTCTCGGTCTGTCCAGCCCTGACTGCCCCTTCCTGCCTCGGCTGTGTTAAAACTCCTACAGGGGCGCCTGGGTGGCTCGGTCGGTTAAGCATCTGACCTCGGCTCAGGTCACGATCTCACGGTCCGTGGGTTCGAGCCCCGTGTCGGGCTCTGTGCTGACAGCTCAGAGCCTGGAGCCTGTTTCAGATTCTGTGTCTCCCTCTCTCTCTGCCCCTCCCCTGTTCATGCTCTGTCTCTCTCTGTCTCAAAAATAAATAAACGTTAAAAAAAAAAAAAAAACAAAAACAAAAAACTCCTACAGATGCCAGCCAAGGGCTTTCCAGAAATGAGACCTCTTACGTTTCTAAGAGCAGGGAGCCTGCTTATTCAGCGTAACCTTGTCCATTCAGGGATTCATCTGTGGGCTTCCCTGCAGGTCTAGAAGGCAACTCCCCATGGCTGTGTTTGCCTATCCTTGACGGGGACAGAAAAGCATCCACACTCACTTACACGTGCGTGGAGAGCACTCACTCTGTTCCAGGTATTGACCACCCTGCTTGCCTCCGGCGACAGGGAGCTCTCCACCTCGAGAGACAGCCCTGCTTCTCTGTCTCCAACGAATCGCCGTTAGGAGTCCCGCCTCAGCGTGACCCGAGACGCGTGGCCCCGGGATCGCAAGGCCAAGGTAGATTAGAGTCAGGCCAGCAGGGTTCCAGCCCCACTTCCCAGCCTTGCGACACTTCGGGCCGGGCCTTGAGCCTCCCTGAACCCGGTTGCGCTGTCTGGAGATTGGAACCAGTACGTCCCTGCTGTTCTGGGTTTTACACGAGAAGAGGGTGGCTTAGCGCATTTAAGGACTTTCTGTCGTGGGCCCCCACCCCCATGCCTACCGGTTGGCCCTGGTTGAAGCTGGCAGCTAAGAGTCGGGCTGGCCGACGTGAATCCTTGGACAGTTCCGTTTCTCTCAGAGCCTCCGGCTGCTCATTGGTCAGGCAGGGACATTTGACGATACTGTGTCCTCAGGTTGGGGGGAGGCTAGGCGTGAGCCCGGAGCGTGGCACAGACGAGGCGCTCAGTAAGATGTCGGTTGGTTTTAGCGTTACCGTTCACCTGGTGTCTTGCCCGTGGCCCGCACGGGGAGCCTTCCGCAGACCCTTTCCACCTGTGTCCCTTTATGTGTGGCCTTAGAGGGGCCCCGAGCCAGGAAGAGTCTAATCATCTGCGACCAGAGCAGTGCCGGTGGCACATGGGTCGGCCCACCTGTCTGCTGTGTCTCACGGTGACTCGCCTGCGGCAGGTGCTTGGGATGGTCTCAAGGTGGGGGAAGGAGGAGGGCTGGTGATGCCAGTGTGGAAGAGCCTTCTGGGTCCAGCTCCCGAGAGGGCCGAGCCGGTGGGACTGGAACTGGGGTTCAAGGTGGCACTTGACCCAGGCCTGGCTGGAGACCAGCACCCGGTCCCAGGTCTCAGAGTGGCCCCCGCCAGGATGCACAGCCCTGAGCTGGCCTGGAGCCCGGGGCTGGAGGGGCCCTGTGTCCAGAAATAGTCTTGTTGCTCCGGGAGTCCTGGGTGGGTGTGGCCTGCAGGGAGAGGAGGGGAGGGCAGGGCAGGGAGCCAGGTGGCCTTATGGAAGTGACCCGGACAGGAGGACATGCACCTGAGGCAGGACAGACATAGTGCTGGTCTCTGCTCTGCTATGTGACCTTGAGTAGGAGTTCCAACCCCACCAAGCGTCAGGTTGCCCTGCCTCAAAATGGGTGCGGGCTGCTTCATTCATTCATTCAGTCATTTATTCATTCTAGATAAGTGCTTTCCATGTTGCTGGCCATGGGCTAGGCATTGTCCGTAGAGCAGCAGCCACACCGACTTTCTGCTTTGGGGAAGACAGACGGCCAGCTTCCTGTGTCATCCGTCACCACTGAGTGTGGTCAGGACGGCCGTTAGGAAATGATAGCAGGGCGGCTTTTTGGGCTGCGTGGTCAGGGGAGCCATTCGACTGGTGCCCAGAGGAGGTGATCTTCGAACAGAGACCTGAAGGAAGGAGACACGGGAGCCGTGCGAGGGTCTGGAGGAAGGATGTGCAGGAGGGGGAAGTGCAAAGGCCCTGGGGCAGGAGAGGCCTGATGCATGGGAGGCTAACCGAGCTTCAGAAGGTGGCCTGGAGATTTAAGGCGCCCAGTGCCTGGTGCGTTACGGGTGCCCGGCCCGTGTTTGTGTCTCTCTTACCGTCTCACCTCTATCCAATCAGATGGCAAGTCTGTGACGGGCTCCAGGCCGAAACGAAATCTTACTGCTAGCTCTCCTGGACTGAGGCGTTTCTCCTCTCTGCACCAGGTTGAGTGGTGTCCTCCGCAATTCACATCTACCCAGAACCTCAGAATATTCTCTTATTTGGAAAAGAAGGTCTTTGCACAGGTGGCTAGTCCAGAGCAGGTCAGACTGGTCAGAGTGGCCCTAAATCCAATGCCTGGTGACCCTAATCAGAAGAGGGGAGACACACAGAGACACCCACAGGGAGGAGAGGGCCATGTGACCCAGGTGGGGCGTGTCTTACAAGGCAAGAGCCCCAGGGATGGCTGGAACCCCCAGAAGCTGGAAGAGGCGGGAAGGATTCTCTCCCAGAGCCTCCAGAAGAGACTGTGGCCGCACCAGCACCTTGATCTGGAGTTCCGGCCTCCGGAACTGAGCGAGAACCAGCCCCCGGTGTTCAAAGCCCCCCAGGTCGTGTCATTTATCACAGCAGCCCCAGGACACTGATGCACCTCCGTGGGCTTTCCGGAGCTCACGTTCCCCTCTTCTCTTGGACTTCGTTCTCCCGGATCTCTGAGGAAAGGGTGTGTCTGCCTCCGCCGGGGAGTGCATGGCCTTGGCAGTGAGCTCTGCCCGCAGCACTGGGCGCAGCCCAGGGCCTCGCAGCCCCTCGCTCTGCTGGCTGCCCCGAGACTCTCAGAAGCGACAGTGGGACTTCGCTGGGCACACGTTTCGTTTATCTTTCATTAGGGACATTTTCTTTTCTTTTTTTTTTTTTTAATTTTTTTTTTCAATGTTTATTTATTTTTGGGACAGAGAGAGATGGAACATGAACGGGGGAGGGGCAGAGAGAGAGGGAGACACAGAATCGGAAACAGGCTCCAGGCTCCGAGCCATCAGCCCAGAGCCCGACGCGGGGCTCGAACTCACGGACCGCGAGATCGTGACCTGACTGAAGTCGGACGCTTAACCGACTGTGCCACCCAGGCGCCCCTAATTAGGGACATTTTCAAAACTATGCATAAGTAGAATAATATAATGACCCCCACATACCCATTATCTGCCTTCGATGATTATCAGTCCGTTTGACCCACTTTTATCCACCCCCCCCTTTCTCTGCAGCCTTTTAGAACAGATTATGGTTACTGAATCCTTTTAGCATGGCCCCATTTTAAACAACTATGACACCTTGACTTTCACCTCGATCCTAATCTTTGGTCTACTCTCTCTCTTGCTGTTTTTATGTGTTTGTGTTTCTGTTTCCTTTTGATCGTCTGTAACATGAGACACTATGTAGTCTGTGAAATGAGGGGGCAGATCCATGAAACAATAAAGCAAACACCCTTTCGGGAAGTTTCTGGGACACCCGTCGACGGGTACGACCTCCCCGGAGGCCCCCGAGGCAGTTAGTTACAGGAGCAGGTTGGTGTAGTTGGGACACATGGGACTGGGGAGCTGGTGGAGCGAAGGGGACCCTTAGGCCGTGCTGGACCAGCTCTGGCCAGCCACCAGAGGGGCTGGGTCCTGCCCTGGAGCGTCATGGAGACGTGGCAAGGTGGGACCGGGACCTCCAAGGCAGGGCCGGGGCCGGCGTCTGGACAGGCACGGCGTTGGACGACCCCCGGGGAGCCAGTGTCAGTGAAACGGCAGAGGTGGGATTTCGGGTGGAGGGGACCCTTTGGACGGGGTGGTATTTCTCCCTAGCGCTCGGGCCCCTGTGGTGCCGGCCCGGGAGCCCGGCCTCGAGCAGAGAGTTGCGTCCTAGAGGGGAGGGACTGGAAAGGAAGCCCTCACCACCCACCCCTGCCGCCCTGTTTTCACTTTTCAGTTTAAGAACCCCCTGATCCTGCTCCTCCTGGCCTCCGCCTTGGTGAGCATCCTCACGAAGGAGTATGAGGATGCCGTCAGTATCACCGTGGTGAGTGCCCGGGGTCCGTCTCTGCCCCGCACGGCGGTGTCCTGGTTAATTTCGCCGTCGCTGTCTTGGCGGATAGCCAGGTGGCCTCTGGTTCCTTCCTGTGGGGAACAGTGTCGCGGAGAATTCCTTGGCCGAGACCCCCGGGCTGGAACTGCTCTGTCCCGTCTGTGCAGGTAGCACAGAGACCGGTCCACAGAGTGGTCCTTTGTGAGCTGCTTCCCAGAGGTGACCACCGAGCACCTGCTTAAAAAGGATTTCTTCTTTAATTTAGGTGAAAGTCGCATCATTTAAAAAGTAAGCGTTTTAAAGTGTACAGTACAATCCAGGGGCGCCCGGGAGGCTCAGTCGGTTGAGCGTCTGGCTTCGGCTCAGGTCGTGATCTCACGGTTCGTGAGTTCGAGCTCCGCGTCGGGCTCTGTGCCGACAGCTCAGAGCCTGGAGCCTGCTTCAGATTCTGTGTCTCCCTCTCTCTCTGCCCCTCCCCTGCTCATGCTCTCTCTCTATCTCAAAAATAAATAAAAACATTAAAAATAATAATAAAAGTATACGTCTGTACTGTAGGATCCTGTGTTGTGTGTCTATGCAGAAAAATCTAGAAGGGTACCCCAAAATGTGAATCTTTGGATACCAGAATTTGGGATGATTTTTCTGTTCTTTTTTTTTTTATAAATTTCTGTGTGCTTGTTTTGCAAGAAGGGAACAGAGTTGGCAAGGCCGGGTGCCGTGGTCCACCTTCCACGGGCCAGCTCGCTCCCTCGTGGAACAGCTGGGTGCTGACACCCCCTCCCTGTTTGCTCCCTAGGCGGTGCTTATCGTGGTGACTGTCGCCTTCATCCAGGTGCGTAGCTCTTTCCTGAGGTCTCGGGCGGGGTAACCCGGGTGTGACGGGAGCCTTGGAGTTCCCGGCCTTGAATGTCATGTCGGCTGTGCTTCCCGCCAGGAATACAGATCTGAAAAATCGTTGGAGGAGTTGACCAAGCTGGTCCCTCCCGAATGTAACTGGTGAGTCAGAGATGGCCTGGGGCTTCTTGGTTCCTCGGGGCAGCCAGTGGGCTGGTGGGGTTGGCAAAAGTTTGCCAAGTCTGTGTCCCTTGTGGTGCAATGGAGGGGAACCCCGCCTTCCTGGGGGTTGGGAGACATGGCGTCTGCCTTGCCAACGGATTACTGTGTGTCCTTGGGCATGTCGTTCGACTTCTCTGGGCTCTCACGGTCTCATCAGGGTCTAATGAGAGTGCCGGGGCTGGGGCCATGGGTGACGGGAGTGGACTTGGGAAGAGAGCAGCCCGCGACCCCCGTGGTATGGTGGGCAGGGCTGGACTGAGTGGACTGAGCCGTCGCGACGGGGGGCTCGAACAGGCCGAGGCTTCCGGCCGTTGGGCTGTGGGGTGAGACGTTGCAAGGCTGGCCTCAGCGGCCCTGCCGGCCTCTTTCCGGCCTGGACGCTTCCGCGTCACCCGTTGTTACCACACGGCCATCCCCGGAGGCGTTTGAAAGGGACAAAGGGAGACCGAGAATGCAGTGCTATGCGGTAGAACTTTCTGGGATGTTCTGTAATCCACGCCGTCCAGGACGAACCACTACTCACCTATGACCACGTCAGTGTGGCTGGGGAAGTGAGTTCTTCATTTCACTGAACTTCAGTAGCCGGCGGGACAGCTGAGGCTTCCGGCAGGTGCACAGTCCGCTGCCCCAGGGTAGGGACGCGGCCGACACCCGGGAGACAGTGTCTGGGGCCTGGCATTTTCTTGATGTCATTTCTAGTTTGCCAGTGACTTTTCTAGTCTCTCCTGGTGAAAATGGACTGATTTCAGGAAAGGGCCAAGTCTGCGCCCCTCCCCCGTCCCCCAGCTGGCTCTGCTCATGTTGTTTTGGGGCCAGTGTCTTTCCCAAATATGCACCTGCTGCTTACAACAAAGTAGCAGAAAGTATCTCACAGGTCCAGGGCCTTGGGAAGGGTTTAGACACACAGTAACCCTCTGCTTTCTCAAAGATGATGTTTGGGGAAGAACCTGAGCATGTATCTAGATACATATGGCACAGGTGCGCCCCATAGCTGGGGTAGAAAGCTCGAGTAGGTTGCGTCCCACCTCCCAAGAAGCCAGCAAGCGAGGGTGTGTGTGTGTGTGTGTGTGTGTGTGTGTGTGTGTGTGTGTGTGTGTGTGTGTGTGTTTACAGAATGGGGAAGCCTTTCTCACGAGCCCCCAGGAAATGTCCACTCGTGTCTCACAAACCAGTGTTACAAAAAGTGCCTGTGCCTAAGCCAGTCCTGGGCAGGGGCTGGGCTCACCCCGATGGTCTCAGCCAGTCAGAAGCCACTCGCTGGAGCAGACGGCTCGAGGTGGGAAAGGGTGGCTCTCTCAACAAGAGTGAAATCTGTTAACGAAGAAGAGGGGAATGTCTGCTTCCACGTCCGAGGTTGGCAAAGAGCTTGAGACCAGAAAGGGCTTGGTGTGTTCAAGGGCTGGATGGCAGGAGTGCGGGAGGGGGCAGGACTCAGTCAAGGGGGCCTTAGCAGGGCCTTTGGGTTTGAGCCCAAGGTCATCGAAAGCCATTGGAGGTGTAGAGCAGTAGGAACTTGTGATCTGGTTTTTTATCTGCTTTTTTGTGGTTTTTTTAAAATTTATTTTGAGAAAGAGAGAGAGGGCACAAGCAGGGGTGTGCAGAGGGAGGGGGAGACAGAGAAGCCAAAGCAGGCTGCGTGCTGTCAGCGCAGAGCCCTATGTGGGGCTAGAACTCACGAACCGTGAGATCATGACCTGAGCTGAAGCCAAGACTTGGACACTTAACCGGCTGAGCCACCCAGGTGGCCCTGATCTTTGCGTTTTAAGAGCCCTCTGGCCACGGCGTGTGGGACAGAGAGAAGATGGCCAGGGACGGGGCGGGAGCCCTGCTGGGACTGTGGTGCCTGGGGAGGGTGGCAAATGGGGGGATTGCAGCGGGAGCCTGTGCCCAGAAGCACGCGGCTTGTTACTGGCACGGCCGTGAGCAGGGGTCATGGCCCAGCGGGAAAGGAGGTAAGATGCCCCCCCAGCTCTGCCAGGCTGAGTCCTAGAGACAGTGCTCTGTGCCCGCGCGGTGTCTTCTCTGAGGACAGAAGTGCCTCTAGCCACTGGCTCCATTAAGGAAGCTTTAGAGCTGCTGACTTACACCTGCAGAAGCTTCTGGAGGCCACGTGGCTCCGCCTTGCTTCCAGGCAGGGTAAACAGTAGTAGCGGGCCCGCGTTTCAAATGAAGCCGAGGGTCTCCCAGAAGCCACACGCTTCGCCAAACGTCTTTTAGCGTGTGTGACCTTAAAATACGACAAAACCACGAAGGCGCGAGGCTTTGTCCATAACTGAGAGAGAAAGCGTGCTTCTGTATTCTTTGCTCAAATTGGCTAAAGTGCGCAAAAATAGGATGTGATCAGCATGTCGGTGTGTGTGTGTGTGTGTTTGTTTGTTTACCGTTTCACATGCAGCATCAGAGAAGGAAAACTCCAGCATTTGCTCGCGCGAGACCTGGTTCCCGGAGACATCGTGTCTCTCTCGATCGGAGACCGGATCCCCGCAGACATCCGTCTCACTGAGGTGAGGAGTCCCGGACCCTGGCCTTTGTGATCTGCAGACACTTAGCTTATTGGCGACAGGCATATTCTCCCTCCCTCTCTCTCCCTCCCTCTCTCTCTCTCTCTCTCTCTCTCTCTCTCTCTCTCTCTCTCTCGTGCACGCACACAAGGCATGAAGCTAGCAAGCAAGCTCATTTTAAGCACAAAGCCCCTCGAATTGTGTTTCATAAATTATTCATTCCCAGTTTTAAGTTTTGGTTATGTGATTTTCTGGCTTAGAGCAGACGGCACTAGCCCGTTAAACCAGGGTGGGACTGAGGGATGAGGCAAGCGTGGCTTCTAGAAGGAGCTGCTCTGATGCCAGAAAGAAGCGTGACCCGATTGCTCAGTGCCGAGGAGGGAAACAGACCAGCGGAGACACAAAACGGAAGTACGAGCTTTTACGATAGTGCGGGTTGGGGACGTGGGGTGGGGGGCGAGCCGTGTCCCTGACCTTTGTGGGTGTCATGGTGCCACAGCGTCACCTGAGGCTCTCGGAGATAGTCCTTGATGTATCAGAAAAGGTGAAGTCGAGTTCAGAGGGATCTGTCGGCGGGGGGTGATCTATTTTACGAAACTTTGCAGAAATGCTGAAGAATCATTCACAGCTTTCAGTGATAACGGCTTCAGTGCAGGCGGTCTCCCCGACTCACTTATTTCCAGAGCATGTGTCTTCGGGAATTGTAGGATCATTGGCATGCTGTTAACACAGCGGCCTGGAGGGGCGCCCGGTGGCTCGGTCGGTTGAGCTTCTGACTCTCGATTTCAGCTCAGGTCACGATCTCGAGGTTTGTCAGTTCGAGCCCCGCGTCGGGCTCCGTGCTGACGGTGTGTGGAGCCTGCTTGGGATTCTCTCTCTCTCTCTCTCTCTCTCTCTCTCTCTCCGTCTCCCTGTCTCCCTCCCCTTCTCTCTCTGCCCCTCCTCCACTTGAACTCTCTCTCTCCCTCTTTCTCAAAATAATAAATACACTTAAAGAAAACAAAAACACAAACAGTGGCCTGGAGAGGGTGATGGGGAAGGACCAAGAGCCAAATCCGGGCCCCGCATTTAAAGCCCCGAGCCACTCTCTGCGGCAGAGGCAGGGGCCCGAGGGACACTCCCGCTTTCAAAGCCTTCTGCCCCTGACTTTGAGATCTGCCGGCAGGGTAGGGACCCGGGTGAGCGGGCTGGGGGGCTTGCTGTCAGGCTCATGCCGCTGTCCCTTCCTGCAACAGAACAGATTCCTCGGCGTCTGCTACCCCCCTCCCCCGCCCCGCACTGGCCTTCAGCGGTCCAGAGGCGGTGCCTCGAGGCGGCTAGTGCCCTGGGGCCGGGCATTGGCGCTGAGTTTGAAGCCAGGGCCTACCGTTCACAAGCTGGGTGGCCTGGAGCGAGGTACTCAACCTGCGTGCCCCCCGTTTTCCCGTCTGCAAAACGGGAGAAGAAAGTGGGAGGCCGTGAGGATGACATCCCCTGGATGGAAAGGGCTCAGCCCAGGGCCTGGCACGGGTGAGTGACGCACGCTGGAAATCCGGGGGCCCGGGGTTTCATCTCCCCGCCCCGCGCCTGCCAGCCTGCGACTCTGACGAAGGCTCGGCCTCCCTGAGCCTCGGTTTCCCCATCTGTCAAAGGGGATAGCGTTCGTTCCGCCTCAACGAGTTACCACCTGCAGCGCGCTCGGCCCGGCGGCCGGCGTGGCGTGAGCGGTCGGTGCGTCGGCAGTGGCTTCATTGCGCTCCCTTTCCCGTCCCCCCACCCCCACCCCAAGTCCCCACAACAGTTCGTAACTCTCTCCCTCAACTGGTTTTCTTCCTGCCTATGTTAAGGCCACCCGTACCTGCTTCTGATGCCACGGGATGCTTTTTTTCCCTGCGACCGGTCACAAGGCGGCACCTTCCCCTTCTTGGTATTTTGCAACTGCCCTGAACAACCAGTGCCTTTGTTTATTCACCGTGGCATATTGGTGTCAGCTATTAAACCCCGAGATCCGGGAGAACTTTATATAGGGCTTAAAGCCACTTAGGTCCAGGAAACAGCGGGTTCAAGAACGTTCTTAAAATAGGTGAGCCCGCCACCCGTCTGCATCGTGTGTGGAGGTCACAGAGTATTTTCTCTTCCCACAGCGAAAACAAACGCCAAGGCCTGGGGCGGGGAGAGGCTGATGCGGCCCGGCCAGTAGAGCAGGGTCACTGTTCCTTGTCTTTCTTTGACCACTTTTAGAAATGAAAAGGGGGTTGAATGGAATCTGTCGGGGCTCCAAGTAAGGCTCTGGCTTAAGGGGAGACTGGCTGGGCGTGAGGAGACAGGAACAGCCTTGTCTGCTCTCCAGCAGGAAGGGACCAGAGGCTTCCACCGTCTTCAGGCCCAGCCACCTCCGGGTGGCCACTGGTGTCACATAGGTTCTGGGCCTTGAGTATCTTTAGCCACCAGAATCGTTGCACAGGCATGCACACATTGTTCCTTCTTGGCCCAGACATTCCCCTTCATCTCTGCCTCCCAGCGTGTTTCTCTTTCCGGAAAGAACGAATGCCCTTATATATAAAGTCGGGTCTGTGCCGACCACGGGGTAGAAACTGCTTCCTTTCGTCTCCCAACAACCTTGAGAGAACACGACCTCATCTTCTGACGGTACGAGGCCACAGAAACCGGGAAAGGTCGAGCAGCCCGCCTGAGGTCATGCACCTGTCACTGGGGGAGGAGGAGCACATGCTCTCTGGCCTGCAGTCGGCTGTTCGGACTTTTTCTCGCTCCGTCTCTCCCTCGGGGTTCCCCAGTGTATCTCTCTCCTCTGGCTGCTATAACAAAGGACTAGATACCGAGCGGCTTAAGACAACACAAATGTATTATCTTACGATTCTGAAGGTCAGAATGACAGCTCATTTCACTGGGTGGAAGAAAGGAAGGTGTTGGCATTTGAAAACACAACAGATAAACCTGGGCAAGAGTTAAGGCTCACATCTCAGTTCAGAAGGTCGGGGTGTTGACTGAGCCTCCGCCTGGAAGATTCCTGCCAATCCCAAATTGACTTCAATGAAGTATATTCAGGATCAAGCCTGCCTGATTTAAAAATGTCCTGAAGGGGCGCCTGCGTGGCTCAGTCGGTTAAGCATCCGACTTCAGCTCAGGCCATGATCTCCCAGTTCGTGGGTTTGAGCCCTGGGTCGGGCTCTGTGTTGACAGTTTAGAGCCTGGGGTCTGTTTCCGATTCTGTGGCTCCTTCTCCCTCTCTGTCCCTCCCCCACTTGAGCTCTATTTCTCTCTCAAAAATAAATAAAACATTTAAAAATTTTTTTTAATGTTTTTATTTTTCTTTATTATCATTTTTTTTGAGAGGCAGAGAGAGACAGAGCACGAGCGGGGAAGGGGCAGAGAGAGGGAGACACAGAGTCTGAAGCAGACCCCAAGCTCTAAGCTGGGCCCCACCCCATGGGGGCTCGAACCCACGAACCATGAGATCATGACCTGAGCTGAAGTCAAACGCTCAACCGACTGAACCACCCAGGCGCCCCATTAAAAGAAAAAATTTTTTTAATGTTCTGTAGACCAGATTAAGCTGTGAGCCTTAGTGACCTGTGCCTTTGTCCATATATCTAGTTAATTCCACTCACTGCCAATTCTGTTGTTCTTCCTGGCTGGTTCTTCTGTCCATGCCCACTGCACCTCCCCCTCCCTGGGGAACCATCCTTGGCCTCACTTGGGTTCATTCCTTGGACTGTGGGCTTCCCTTCCCAATGCCACTGGCCGTGTCTTTCAACATCTAGCATCATTTTGTGGATCTCACTCACCTCCCTTCTCTGGTCAAGACTTTTCATGGCTCCTCATTACCCTCCAAATTTCTTAGCCGATGCCACAGAAGCTACTGAGTTCCAACCCCACCTCCCCCAGTGATCCATGTGGACCACACCTCCTGTCTTCTTGCCTGTACCCTCTCCATTCAGGGCTTGTCCCGCCCGTGGCTTCAGCACCAGGGACAGCGCCCACCGCACCACCCCCCCCCCCCCCCCCCCACCTCCACCCTCTCCCCACCACCCCGGCCAAGAATCTGTGTCCCAAAGAGGGTGGATAGGTGCCCACACTCAGCACCCTGGGTTTCTATCCCGTTAAAGCTGGTGGGGTGCTGGGAGAAGAGAGGTCTTTTTTATTAAGCCTGTTACTACCGAGTTCGCGCATCATCGATCCCCCCCCCCCAATTTGCTTTCTCTTCCTTCCCTGCCTGATTCACTCACCAACTGTGTGCTTATCCTTCGAGGCCCATTTCAAGTCCCTGATCCTGCAGGAACTCACCTCTTCCGGCCCATCCCCCAACCCGGCAGCTCCGCCCTCCTGTTTCTCACTCCCAAGCCCAAGGCCGCAGGTGCGATCTGACAAAAACATCCGACTGCGGTCAGTTGGGCTCTCAGGCCCAGTCAGCGGAGGGGTTTCTCTTCTCCGTGTTGACTTTCTGTTCTTACCACAGTGCTGCTTAAATGTGAACAAAGTTAGGTACAAATTCCATGTGCTTCAGTCTGGAAACCTAAGCCAGATTTTCCTAGGAAGTACAACGTATTCAAATGATCATCCTGTCCCATGGGACGGTGCCTTCTGGAAACCGAATCCCTGCTTGCCTGGGGGATGTGGTGCCACTTTCTCCCGCCTGTGTGCGTGGTGCCAGCAGCCGGTGGTGCTGGGCGACTTCGTCTTCCTGTTTCTTCCTTCGTCGTGTTAGGCGCCACTCCAGGAAGTCCCTTGACTTTCCCTGTGTCCTGGAGATAAAAATACAAACACAAAGTCTAGATCAGTGGCGGTTGTTATTTGACTATGGTAATAGAGTGAGAGAAATGCCTGGGCTTCAGTGGGTCAGGGATTTACTCCTCTCTCACAGGATGAGAGACTGGAAGGGGGGGTGTCCAGAGCCAATATGGCGGCTCCACCATGGAACAGAGTACAGGGCTTCTCCCAGGCCCCCACTGTACCCTCCGCAGGATGGGACCGTCCTTTAAATGCTTGCAAGATGGCTTCTGGAGCCACTAGGGCGAAGGCCCAGGGAGGGAGAAAGAGGAAGCCAGAAGGGTGAAGAGCGTCTCACCCTCAGTCGTCTTCACAGATCTTGCCCTGGACTGTCCGTGACTTCTCCCTGTGTCCCAGTGTCCAAAGGGCTGGAGACACTGTGAGCTGCAAGGGATGCTGGGAAATAGCGTGGCGGGGGAAGGGGGCACATAGCCACCCCCAAGTCCAGATACCACTGCCAACGGGGTTTCTGTTAGGAAGAGGGGACGTGGGCATTATACAGGCAAGTGGGAGCCTTTGTCATTCTTGGGGACTGGGATCCTGCGGCCCTGAACACATTTTAAAAAGATCGCTGCTAGATTTTTTTTTAATTTGAAAGTATAGAGAACTCACCGGTCCCTGTTCGAATAATGCCGACCTAACTGTTCTCTTGTGAGCTTGTAGGAGGTTGGCTTCTCTCAGTTGGTCTTAGATACTTAAATGACAAGGTCCTTAGGGGCAGAGCTCACCCTGGCCCCCACGTATGTCCCCCATAGTATCCAGCTGGCCACAGGAGGCTCACCTCTTGTGTGATAGCTACTGGGTCTGTGGTCCGTTTTGCAAGATGGTCAAGAGTGCGGTTTCTGGAACTAGAGCCTTGGCTCACGCTTCGGCTCTGCCACGAAGCAGCTGTATAACCTTGAACAAGTTACTGGAGCAAGTGACTTAATGTTTCCGTGCCTCAGTTTCCCCATATGTAAAATGGAGAAAACAGTAGCATCTTTCAGGGAGGGGATGGGGATTTGGAGAGAGGGGCCTTGCAAAGTGCTCGGCCCAGGGCCTAGCTCATCACAGGAGTTCTGGGAACGTGGGTGCTCTCTCCTCCTCTCCTGGTGTGTGTGTGTGCGTGTGCACACGTGTGGCTTCTGGTGTTAACACAGCCTAAGGCGGCTGCTGAGTAAGCTGGCTCCGTGATGCTCCAGGCACACGGATTGTATGGGTTTCTCCAAGGTGGGCAGGACGCGGAGTGTCCGGAGAAAGACACAGGTGCTTTGCAAGATACGTTCTAGGGGCTCCTGGGTGGCTCAGTCGGTTGAACGTCCGACTTCGGCTCAGGTCACGATCTCACAGCTCGTGAGTTCGAGCCCCGCGTCGGGCTCTGTGCTGATGGCTCAGAGCCCGGAGCCTGCTTCGGATTCCGTGTCTCCCTCCCTCTCCGCCCCTCCCCTGCTCGTGCTCTGTCTCTCTCTGTCTCTCTCTCAGAAACAAATAAACATTAAAAAAAATCATAAGATATATTCTAAATTACCCGTTGCCCAAGTATTTTTTTTAACAGTACACTAAAATTTTATTTAAAAAAAATTTTTTTTTTCAACGTTTATTTATTTTTGGGACAGAGAGAGACAGAGCATGAACGGGGGAGGGGCAGAGAGAGAGGGAGACACAGAATCGGAAACAGGCTCCAGGCTCTGAGCCATCAGCCCAGAGCCCGACGCGGGGCTCGAACTCACGGACCGCGAGATCGTGACCTGGCTGAAGTCGGACACTTAACCGACTGCGCCACCCAGGCGCCCCAACAGTACACTAAAATTTTAAATAATGTTAAAGCCGGTATGAGACTTCTGTGTTTTTTCGGGGGGGGGGGGGGAGCACACGATCAACTCTTGTCCAGTTCCCGGAGGCCCGTGAGGCCGTGTTCTGATAACTTGTCCCGTGACTTCGACGTGGTGTTTGTTGTCTGTTGGCGAATGGAATTAAGGTGTCAGATACCGTTGTGTGCTTTTCTGGTCGCGGTTTTGTTGGGTTCCGTTTCGTTGTGTTTTGTCGTGGCAAAATCAGAAAGGAAAACAAAAGCAGAAGCCTTGTTCCATCCTAAGATGCGATTTGTATGAGTTCTTCGTGGCAGAAAATCCTCACGAAAATAGCCGTACCTGAATGGCAGAGGTGGCTGAGGGCGGTGTGGTTTGCTTTACGAAACCAGACATCATGGGGCGCCTGGGAGGGCTCGGTCAGTTGAGCCACCGACTCTTGATTTTGGCTCAGGTCATGATCTCACGGTGGGGACTGGGCCCAGGTGGGCTCTGCACCGAGCCTGGAGCCCGCGTGGCCTCCTTTTTTCCACCCCTGCCCCTCCCCCACTCACGCATGCACACTCTCTCTAGGACAAACAAAAAGACAAAACAAAGCCAGGCGTCAGAGCCACCATTTCTGGAAGGCCTCAGATCCAGAGAGGCCAGCACGTACGCACCTCAGGTGGCCGGGTCCCAGTCGTCCCAGCTGCCCTCCGAAGGCGTCTCCCCAGCCACGCCTCTGTTCAACGCCAGAGGGGTTAAACAGAGACCTACGCGTTCTTTAATGTACCAAAGAAAGGTGTCTGAAGTTCCTGAATGTTGCATCACACTCGGGGGCTCCTCGGCTCGCGGGCTTAGAAATGACCCGTCACTGTCCGGGGTGGTCCCAGATCAGCCTTGTTTTTCTTCCCTGCCAACACTGGAGTGTTGTCCCTGGAATGTGTCCGGGAAGCCAGGAAAGCCTGCGTTGGAATATCCTTCCAGGTCAGTACAGGTGGCCCAGAAAAAAGTCCCTTCCAGCCCGACTCCAGGGCCTGGCGGAGGGACGTTTTCTGCTTAGAGCTGCGTGCCGACTTTGTAGCGGCCCGTCGGTCAGGATTCGCCCCTGTCGACCGGGACCGCTAACTCTTAGGCACAGGACGCTTTTCCCAGTTGAGAAGCTTTATGGGGTGCGAGGGGTCCGTTCTGCGCTTGACCGAGCTGTTCTCAGGGCGAAGGGGGCAGACTGCGTTCTTTTCCCCTCGTGGCTCTAGGTCACAGACCTCCTGGTGGATGAATCCAGTTTCACGGGAGAAGCCGAGCCGTGCAGTAAGACGGACGGCCCGCTGACGGACGGAGGGGACCTCACCACTCTGAGCAACATCGTCTTCATGGGGACCCTGGTGCAGTATGGAAGGGGGCAGGTGAGCCCCGGGGACCTCGGCCGCCCTCGCCAGCAGGCTCCCCGCCTCAGATCTCACCCTTCTCTCTCCCGAACGCAGGGAGTCGTGATCGGAACAGGGGAGAGGTCCCAGTTCGGGGAAGTGTTTAAGATGATGCAGGCTGAAGAGGTAAGGGCCGGCGGGGTGGGAGGGGGGGGGCTTTGCTTTTCTTGCAAGCCGGCGTTTGAGATTATTCTAGGCTGCGGCTGCCAGCCCTGCGCCCTCCTTAGGCATGAGGGTGATGTGGTCAATACGAGTTCACGTTTTTTAAACTTCGTTTTTATTTAAAAATTTTTTTCAACATTTTTTATTTATTTTTGGGACAGAGAGAGACAGAGCATGAACGGGGGAGGGGCAGAGAGAGAGGGAGACACAGAATCGGAAACAGGCTCCAGGCTCTGAGCCATCAGCCCAGAGCCTGACGCGGGGCTCGAACTCACGGACCGCGAGATCGCGACCTGGCTGAAGTCGGACGCTTAACCGACTGCGCCACCCAGGCGCCCCAAAACTTTGTTTTTATTTAAAAACACTTATGGCCGGAGGGGTGGGGGGTGGGGGTGGGGCCGCCTGGGTGGCTCCGTCGGTTGGGCGTCCAGCTTTGGCTCCGGTCACGATCTCACGGTTCGTGAGTTCGAGCCCCGCTTCGGATCCTCTGTCCCCGCCCCCCCCTCTCGGCCCCTCCCCCCCCCACGCTCTTCCTCAAAAATCAATAAAACGTTAAAAAACAACACAGGTAAAAACACTTACTAGGATTTTTTTGCCGAGATCCAGCTCACAGACCGTAACACGCACGGGCCTGAAGTGTGGAGGCCAGTGGATTTTTACATGCGTGTGCCCCGCTCTGTGATTGTCGCCCCGCGCAAGGTATGAGAAAGCCGGGCGGTGTCCTCTAACAGACCCACCGATCTCCTTTCAGACGCCTAAAACCCCGCTACAGAAAAGCATGGACAAGCTGGGGAAGCAGCTGACACTCTTCTCGTTTGGCATAATTGGTGAGCGAGGCCGTTTCTGCGCTGGGTCCCGGGGGCGCGGGGGAGCCGTCCTGAGGTCCTCAGTGGGACCGAGGGCGGACGGGAGACTCAGGGGGCCAAGCGGTCTCTGTGTGAGACAAGACGAGCTGTCGTACAGAGCAGCCTGCCCCTGGGAGGGCGTAGCGTGGTCAAGGTGTATTTCTTGCTCGCTCCTGCCTGGGTGGCTTTCCTGGGTAGGTCACCTCCAAACGCCACCTCGGGGGCCCGGGCCCCGACCATTCCCCCTTCTTCCAGGTCCCCAGAGGCGGGCCGGAATTCCGTTCAGCCAGCGAGTGGGGGAAAGCGGGAACACAGAGGTTGTGTGGGAAATTTTAAAAATTTTTTTATTTTTGAGAGACAGAGCACGAGCGGGGGAGGGGCAGAGAGAGAGAGAGAGAGGCACAGAATCGGAAGCGGGCTCCAGGCTCCGAGCCGTCAGCACGGAGCCCGACGCGGGGGTCGAACCCACGAACCGCGAGATCGTGACCTGAGCCGAAGTCGGAGGCTTAACCGACTGAGCCCCCCCAGGCGCCCCAGTACGGGCCATTTTTAAGGCATGGGCCCCCAAGGCCTGCTGTCTTTGCCCCTTCTTGATTGGCCAGAATGGAGTCACATGGCCTGCCTGACCGCAAAGGCGACTGGGAGGGACAGTTTAGCCACGTGTCTACGTTACCGACCAGGCTGTGCCGCTCGGCCTCTGGCAACACAGCAAACGGGCCCGACCCGATGCCGTGGATCTAAATTTAGGTCTTAAGCCTGAATCCCCCCTTGGGGCCGCCCCGGTCCCTTCGCCCACTCCTTCCTGCTGTCTCCAGCTCTGGCTTTGGTTCCGTGTTCTTCATTTTCCAGCCCTCACGGTCAGCCGGAGCCTGGCCCGTAGCAGATTCTCAACAAACACTTGTTGAGTGAATACTTAATAAAGGAACCGACCCAGAAAGCAGCGCCCCCTAGCGCAGGCAGTGATGACAGGACGTACGAGTGGGTCTGGCTAGACCTGCGGAGGAGCCAGAGGACGTTTCCGTTTCCGGGAGAAGCAGACGTTGCGCCTCTGGCCACCCAGATGTGCGAATTCATTTAGCGAGTGTCTTGTGACACCGGGAGAGGTTTGGGGCCACCGAGACGGATCAGACACAGCCTCGGCCCTTTGAATGTGCCCAGGCCGAGAGGAGGGAGGCACCTGAACAAACGTGCAACCTGAAGGTCATGGCTAATCTCCAGTGGGAGGCTGGGGAAGGCTCCAAGGGAGGTGTGGCATTAAGCCGGGTCTCGTAGGATGGGACCGAGGGGATCTCCGCTCCCCTGCAACTTACACGCAGAAGTAAATTTAGCCAAGTGGTTAAGAGGATCGGTCTGGAGTCTGGGCTTCCAGATCTGTCGTGCGGGGGACGCACCCGCCTGCCCTTTCTTCCCTGGACACCCGTCCCCAGATTCCGGTGTCTGGTCACCTCTCCAAGTTCAGCTTTGGATTTAAGTGCCCGGCGTTGGCTAAATCACAGGCTGTACTGTGTTTTTGAGCAGCTCCTTTCCAGCCTGTCCTGCCTGCGTCCCTCCTTTCCAGCCTGTTCTGTCCTGGAGCCCTAGTGGAAGATGGGTCTTAACCGGCCGATTCCGATCTCAGCCAGTGGGGCTCTCAGCCGGGATAGCACTTCAGGTGGATTCCTGCTTCTCAAATCCCGAAACAACTCCTCGAGGGGGACATGGTCATTATGCCCACTTCACAGATGAGGACACTGAGGCCCCAGAACTTTTCCTCCTTGCCAGAGCATCCCGTGCGTGTCCACGGGTCCCAGTGTGACTCATGCCCCCTCTCTGCCCCACCTCTGGCGGGGTCCGCGTGTCCCGGGCCTGCTGGTTAGTAAACACCGGGTGACTGATGGGGGCGAGAGCGGAACAGGGGACACGTTGGGACACGAGCACGGCAGGACGGAATCCTCTACGACCCGGGCCCACGTGCCTGTCACAGGAACAGCTGTCACCTGCCACATCGGACGCCATGGGGGGGCATCCCAGCACAAACGGCACCCGGGGAGAGTTCTGGAATCGTCCGCCAGCGTTTTCAAACAGCCTGCGATGAACTAACGGAGGGATGGTCTGTCTCTTTCTCTGACTTGAACCGGCTTGGTCCTTTGCGGAAAAAGTAAAACCGTTCTTTTTTGCGGGCGTGGGAGTGTCTTACAAAGGAACGGGAGAGTGCTCACAAGTACTTGAGGTTCCTACCCGCTGACTCAGGCGCAGGAGAGGAGTCTGAAACACCTGGGCGTGTCAGAGGAGGTGCGCGTGTGCGCGCGTGTGTGCAGATGTATACTTTTTGTCTCTTTCCCAGGCTTAATCATGTTCACGGGCTGGCTGCAAGGAAAACAGCTTCTCAGCATGTTCACGATTGGGGTCAGGTAAGGGCACGGACCTCCCCTGGGAAGGCGGGAGCGGGGAAGACCGGGGAGCAGGACCCCGGCCTTGGGTGGGAACGCTGCGGGTTTGAAGCCTGTCTCCGCCACGCCCTGATTCTGTGACTCTGGCAAGCGTGTTGGCCTGAACTCAGTGTCCTGGGGGGAGCAGTGGAGGCCAGCCTGCCCCACGTGGCGGGGACCCCACCGCCTCTGGGGCAGGGCAGGATCGCTCCCGCGCGCCACCCCTCCCTCGCCGGCCCCCGGCCCCCGCCGTGAGGGCCCGCTGATGACTTATCCGCACCACCCAGGGCTGAGGGAGCCGGATCACAGAGTTTGCGGGCTGGTGGGGACAGTAAGCGCAAACACGTCAAGTGAACGGTAACAAAATAATCACAACTCACGATCAAGGCCACAGAGGAAACCATTGCAGAGGGAGTGCAAGGGAGGTAGGAAGAATGTCCCCGGAGGGTGGCCCGGGAACGTCCTCTGAGGGCTGTCGAGGAAGAGCCTGCGGGAGAAGGCGGGAAGGGGGTTCCGCCGGGAGGACCCAGCCATGCGCATCTGGGGACAGCAAGGGGACTGGCTGGGCTCCCTAAGCCGAAGCACCAGGGGCGTCAGTTAGGGGACGTGTCACCGGGCTTTTTGGGGGCCCCTTTCCCTCCCGATTCTAAATAGCGTCATCAGAATCTTTCCCCACACGCGTGGCGAGCCATCTTTTTTGTCAAAGCGTTGGCCGTTCTTGAGATAGAGATGAGAGGTGACAGGGGTGCGAACCCCAGCTTGCTGAGCCAAGAGGGGGCCAGGGGGCGTGGGCAGCTGGCTGCGCTGTGGGACGTGGGGTTCAAGGTCAGGGCGGGCTTCCTGGAAGAATGGGTCATTGAAGAGTAGGGGTTTCCAACGGTAGCCGGAGGACACGAGTGTCCTGGGGTCACAGGTGCACGGACTCGGTGGGTCTGGGGGGACGCCTGGGACTCTGCGTTCCTAACCAGCCCCCCGGGGTGCTACTGCTAACTCTAAGTGGTGACCCAGTCGGGGCTCCAGCAGGAGGCGGGGCCAGGGAAGAAGGGTGAGCCCCTGATAAGAGTGCTCAGGTGACTAAGCCTTCAAGGGCAGGTGTGGTGGCCGAGGGACAGAGAAGCCTGAGCCCTGGGGGGACTCCTGGAAAAGCCAGAGCACTCCAAAGCTGTGACGCTTAGGGACCGCCCCCAAATAATGACACATGCCATTCCCCTCTTCTACACGGTGGAAAGTTCTGTGAGCCGAAGACTTACAGATTTCCAAGTCAGTAACAGGAGAGGCCCCGTGTCCTTCCCTGCCCGCCCTCCCCAGAGCCATTGGTTGGTCATTTCTGGTCCCCAGTCTCAGTGTTCCTTCCACCTGACCTATCCCACGACAGCCACGTCTCACTTGCCGCTCAGAGGCAATCTACTCTGTTCGTTTCACCTGTGACTTTGAAGCGACGAAGGCTTTTCCGTTTGTAGCAGAGTGAGTCGCTCGAAACCCCTGAATCAGAAGGCAGAAATAGCAGGGTGGCCAGCAAGGAAGAGGTTCTCGAGAGAAGTAACGTAAGAGCCGCTGTTTTAAACACTTTCTCTTGGGGCGCCTGGGTGGCGCAGTCGGTTAAGCGTCCGACTTCAGCCAGGTCACGATCTCGCGGTCCGTGAGTTCAAGCCCCGCGTCAGGCTCTGGGCTGATGGCTCAGAGCCTGGAGCCTGTTTCCGATTCTGTGTCTCCCTCTCTCTCTGCCCCTCCCCCATTCATGCTCTGTCTCTCTCTGTCCCAAAAAATAAATAAACGTTGAAAAAAAAAATTAAAAAAAAAAAAAAAAAAAACACTTTCTCTTAATTCCCTCTGCCTCGAGGGACATTCAAGGTGATCCAAAGTATACTCGCTTTTCCTGGTCCATGGCAATCTTTATTAGTCTGTGGATTAATTTTTTTTTTTTTTATCACGCAAGCATCCAACTGTATACAAAAATGCCCTTCCCACGCCATATGGGGGGGAGAGAGGCCCCATCGTACGCCCTCTGCAAATGTTTGCTTAGCTAGTCTCGTCTGCTTGTGCCATAAAACCGAGGAAGCCTTCTTGCTGGCATCCTAGAAACTGGGCACAGTCCTTTGACCAAATTCAGTAATCTTGGTTCATATAACCGGCCCCTGAATGCGCCATTGTTTCTGGGGAAAAGGCCGCCGCTCGCGTACCGTATTTCTTCGATTTCAGACACACTGTCTTTCCCACTTTAACTCCTCTGAGGTCGGACTGCCTCTTTCAAGTGAGGCGCCTGGGGGGCTCAGTCGGTTAAGCGTCCGACTCTTGGCTTGGGCTCAGGTCACGATCTCGCGGTCCGTGGGGTCGAGCCCCGCGTCGGGCTCTGTGCTGACAGCTTGGGGCCTGGAGCCTGCTTCCGATTGTGTGTCTCCCTCTCTCTCTGCCCCTCCCCTGTTGCTGTCTCTCTCCCTCAAAAATAATCAGCATTTAAAAAAACAGACTACAGTACAGCGTAAACATGACTTTTTTATGCACCGGGAACCAAAGGTCCACTTGACTGGCTTTCGCTGTATTGCCGTGGCCGGGAACTGACCAGAGGTCCTCCGAGGTGTGCCTGTGTTCACTCATTCCTATTTATTCATCCAGCAAATATTTACTGAATGCCTGCAGTGCTTTGCTGATGTCCTGGTGCAGAGCCCGCCCCCTGAAACTCTTCAGTCTCCCCCCCCTGAGATCAGCAGGAAGCCCCACACCAGCCCTTGGCCTCAGCCACGCCCGCTCAAGAGTGTGGGACGGAGAGTCAGTCTGCCACGATGTTCCTGCCACCGAATTTTAGCAGAAAGAGCCCCTTCCTAACATCCTATCACGTGTTGACACGCTGCCCACAGGAAGGGGATCTTAGGTGCTTCATCAGGTTCAGGTTCCTGAGAGAGAGAAGCTCATTGGTTCAGCTTGAGTCACATGTTCTCTTCTAATCCAATCAGCCATGGCCTGGGGGGGGTGTGGTCACATAGTAGAGGAAGACTTGGGAGGATAATAATGTAAGTGAGCAGACACCCACACAGCTAGGCTACCACAGGCAAAGGCACAGCAGAGTCACTCTACCTCCTTCAACTTTAATTTCCTTGTCTGGCTCTCTTATCAGAAGTATCTAAACAACTAGACCAATGAGAAGTGAAATTCAGAGGAGGACCCAGACGGACCCTCCGAACCAAAAAATTCCACTTCCCGCTTCTTGCCCAATTCTGGAAATTCTTCTCCTAGGACCCAAAGACTTTTCTCTTTAGTAAATGACAACAATGTAAACGCAAAGGCGTTTAAAAGAGGCAAAACAACCGAGAGACTAATTTATACTAAAGTGTGGATGTCTGATAGGGACAGTCCCACCCCAAGAACAGGGTTTCGCAACAGGAGAGCTTAGAGCAGTGGATGCTGAAGAAGGAGACAGGTGCATCAAGGGACTGGGAACAGAGACTAGAACCGGGACGCTGGGGACACCAGAGACATACTTCCCCGGGTAAAAGTGTTGCCGACCCCAGTTGGGATTCGTGTCGTCCTTAAGTGCATGTTAAAGGTGACCCATCTGGCCTTTTGGTCCAGCCTGGCAGTGGCCGCCATTCCGGAGGGCCTGCCCATCGTCGTCACGGTTACGCTGGTCCTGGGGGTGCTGCGGATGGCCAAGAAGCGGGTCATTGTGAAGAAGTTACCGATCGTGGAGACGTTAGGTGAGGGACTCCGCTGGCTGAATTCCTGCAAACGGGATCGAATGGGTGGGAGTTCCGCCTGGGTGTTTCATCGGCCTGAGAGGTGATGGTGACGATTCCTCTTTGCCATAAACTGGGGTTTTCTCCTGCCAGGTTGCTGCAGTGTTATCTGCTCCGATAAGACAGGGACTCTGACGGCCAACGAAATGACGGTCACCCAGCTGGTAACGTCCGATGGGCTCCACGCCGAGGTGAGCCCCGTGCCGATTTACCCGGTTCCAGCCAAAGGTCTGCCCTGCCAGCCCCTTTCCTTCGTGAAGAAAGCACACGGAACCTTCTAGCAAGCAATAAGGAAGAAACAAACACGGGTGGTTACCCATAATCCCCTGTGAGAAACTGATCGTGACGGTCCCTTTGGGTTTTTCGGTCTCCCTCCTGTACCTCTGGCACAGTTATAAGCTCCCGGAACGTGCAGTTTTGTTTCCTGCTTCCCCCCCACAACCCCAAACCTTCCAGATTAAGGGGCTCTCTTCTGTGCTATTACTTTGTTTTCTTAACCATACTTTTCCCTGGCTCCTGAATAGCCCATGGAATCAGCTTGTTGCAATTTCTTTGTTTTTAATTCTAATTTTTGAGAGAGCGCGGGAGCAGAGGAGGGGCACCGAGAGAGGGAGGCAGGGTCCAAAGTGGGTTCCGCACAGGGAGCGGAAAGCCCGAAGTGGGGCTCGAACTCACGAGCTGCCAGATCATGACCTGAGTCAAAGTCGGATGCCCAACCGACTGAGCCCCCCCCCGGGCGCCCCAAGCTTAGAGAAGTTTTGAAAGCATGGCACTTAGTGAGGTTTTCTGGTTAACACACGGTCTGCAGGGACCATTCTCCGGCTTGCAGCCTCGTGGGTGGGTAGGATTACGTCCTTGGGGTGGGTCTCCCAGAAAAGAGATGAGGGGACAACCGGGGGCGTGTATTACTACATGTGGTGACATCCTCTCTGTGGCTTTGCCCTGCAGGTCAGCGGAGTTGGCTATAACGGCAAAGGGACTGTGTGTCTGTTACCCTCAAAGGAGGTCGTTAAGGAGTTTAACAACGTCTCGGTGGGAAAATTAGTAGAGGTGAGTGTCAAAGCCCCACGGGTGGAAACGGACATTTAAAAGGAGCTGACGGTTATTCTCTCAGAAGGGAGGAACAATCGATGGCTCCCGGCTACTGGACCAACCAGGTGTTGGTGACCATTGGGCCTCCCGCCCCGCCCCCGCCAGGGGTCAGGTGTCACAGGGGCCCAGAAATAGGTGGGAACACCGGAAGTAAGAGAGAGCTGGAGCCCTCCCTACTCCTCCCTGCCTGCTGGACAGGCGTTAAAGAGGTGCCTGCAGAGCCCGACAATGAGCCTGTTGAATTGTCGACACGAGTTCTATTAGCCAGACTCACGCCTCCCACACACCCAGTGCCCTCCGAGGTGTGGACTGAGCCGCTGTCTTCTAGAATTTGTCGTGAGCTGTGAAGGTCCCGCCTCACTGGTGCCACTAAACTCTCCCAGCACCCCTTCGAGGCCGAGGCCCGTCCTGCGATCTCAGTGCGCAGATTAAGAAACGGGCTCAGAGAGGTGATGTGCGTGCCCAGGAGGGAGGGAGCTGGGATTCACCCCCACGTGCTTTTCGTGTGTTGGCTTCTATTATTTTCATTGTCTTTTTAAATTGAGAGTGACGGGCCTGTACCACAAAACTCCCCCCCTTAAAAAAATTTTTTTTTACATTTATTTATTTTTGAGAGACAGAGAGAGACAGAGCACAAGTGGGGGAGGGGCAGAGAGAGAGGAAACACAGAATCCAAGGCAGGCTCCAGGCTCCGAGCTGTCAGCACAGAGCCCGACGCGGGGCTCGAACTCACAAGCCATGGGATCATGACCTGAGCCGAAGTCGGACGCTCAACCCACTGAGCCACCCAGGCATCCCAGAATTCCCTGCTTTAAATTCAGCATACGGTTCAGTGGTTTTAGCACCTTCACAGAGTTGTGCAGCCACTGCCACATCTAATTCCAGGACACTGTCACCCCAAGCAGGAACCCCGTACCCATCAGGGGCCACTCTTAACACCCCAGCCTCCCCACCATCCGGCCTGTGACAGCCAGGGTTCAGCAGAGTCAGTAAATGTTCACTGTGTTTATTTTGAAGAGCGGGGACTGGGATGTATTTTAAAGAGTACGTCTTGCCCCTCACGCCCACCCCGGCCCTCGCCCCCCCAAATGGGTCAAGCCTGCAGCGTGTGGCTTTTTCACATGCCTGAGTGAGCCCAGGTCCCGAGGGGTGCCATCTCCCAAGAGTTAACTGCAGATCTTCCAAAATCCCGCCTTTCAGGCAGGCTGTGTGGCCAACAACGCCATCATCAGAAAAAACGCCGTGATGGGACAGCCCACGGAAGGCGCCCTGATCGCCCTGGCACTGAAGGTAGGGACCCTTTGATGGTCTACACCGGGAGGGCTTCCGCTGGGGGCTGGATGAGGGGCGGAATTCGGGCGCCTGTCTGAGCAAATGAGGAGTGGAGAAGCTTAGTAACAGTGGAGAGAGTGTCCCCGAACATCCTTAGGCTGTCGCCGGCTGGTGGAGGAGATGGGCTCTGAGATGCTGTGTGCTTCTGGAACATTCTGCAGGCCTCTAACCCTTCCCGACCATCCCACAAGAATCCTGGGGCATCCTGTGGCTCAGACCCCACGGAGGTGCTGGGGAGACAGAGGAATGACCCACCTGGTGGCCCCCGAGCTCCCGTGCAGGAAGACCCCTTCCTTTTAGTGCATTTGACGGATCGCAGGGCTCCGTGGTCAGACCCTGAGTCTGTGACTTTGCAGAAATGCCCCCCTTCTGTGCCCAGAGCTAGGCGGGGAGCCGCTGCCCCGGGTGTTGAGGGGTGGGCGGTGGGCGGGCCGGGTACCTGCTCCGCCTTGGGCACAAACAGGAGGTCTGATCACACCCCTCCCCAGAGGGACCCAGGCCCACCTCGGGGTGCCTGTCCTGCACCAGCTGACCCCCGCCTCCTCCTCAGCCCCTCTGCCCCTTCCTCCTGCTGCCTCTGGTGCTGGGGGCCCTCTGTCCTTCCTCCCACAGCTGCCTCGGGCTCTCCCTTCAGGTTTACTTCCCTTCCCTCGCTCATCCAGGCCCCCAGGACGGCTTCTCCGTCCGTCCGTCTGTTCTTCTCCGTCCGTCTGTTCCCCTGTCCCTCCCCCAGCCCAAGAACCAGCTACCCATCTCTGCCAAGTTCAGGCAGACAGTGCTGGAAGGGTGGGGGTGAGGAGGGGGAGAAGAGTCACCCTCTGAATAAGTCCCTGTAGGGGCGCCTGGGGGGCTCAGTCGGTTAAGCATCCGACTTCGGCTCAGGTCGTGATCTCGCCGTCTGTGAGTTCGAACCCCGCGTCGGGCTCTGTGCTGACAGCTCGGAGCCTGGGGCCCGCTTCGGATTCTGTGTCTCCCTCTCTCTCTGTCCCTCCCCCGCTTACGCAGTGTCTTCCTCTCTCTCTCTCAAAGATAAATATTAAAAAAGAAATAACAGTAGGGCACCTGACTGGCTCAGTGGGTTAAGCGGCCGACTTTTAATTTAGGCTCAGGTCACGAGTTCGAGCCCCGCATCGGGCTCTGTGCCGACAGTGTAGGGCCTGCTTGGGATTCTCTCTCTCTCCCTCTCTCTCTCTGCCTCTCCCCTACTGTCTCTGTGTCTGTCTCTCTCTCAAAATAAAAAAACTTAAAACAGAAAGTCCCTCTAACTTTAAACAAGCTACGTTAAGAAACTGTTACACTCAGGGAAGAAAATTCTTTCCAGGATGACAGTCATACCGACTAGACCTTACTGCCTCTTCCGAGAGGTCCCCAGCTGGCCCTGTTCAACCGCAGGCTGCCGTCCGGGACGGGGACAGTGGCCCGACTGTCCCAGCAGGAGAGAACCCCGGTGTGGGGTCTCCACCCCTGCTCCCGCCCGTGCAGCCCAGAGAGGACCGATGTTCCAGAACCCCCTCTCCTTTACGGGTCACGATTTACTCTTCCGTGGGCCGGAACCAGTAGGGGAGCCTGGTGACAGCTGACATGTATGAAGTGCCTCCCGTGACCGTGTGGCAGGCTCGGTGCTCGGCACTCTGTGTTTATCATGTCCATCCTCAAACCCATCTCAGGGTCGAGGTCAGTGGTTCTGAACCGTTTCTCCACTGTCACGCCCTGGCTAGTTTCCCCGCAGTGGCTGAAATAAAGGACCGCCACCTGGGTGCCTGAAACAGCAGGAATTTACTCTGTCACGGTTCCCGAAGCTGGAGGTCTGAAAGGAAGGTGTGGGCAGCGCCCTGGTCCCCTCCCCTCCAACTGTGACCAGTCATGCCAGATGCTCCTTGGCTCACGGACACGTCTTCACGTGGCCCTGTCCCCTTCGTCCAAGGACCACCCGTCTTATCGGATCTGGACACACGCGAACGACCTCATCTTAACTTGGTTCCACCCCCCCGAGACCCTGTTTCCAAACAAGACCACGTTCGCAGACACTGAGGGGTTAGGACGTCGACACGTCTTTTGGAGGGATGCAGGGTCATTCACAAGACCTTCCCGAAGAGCCTTTTCGGGCATTTCCTTTGTTCCTGATCAGTCCCCATGAGATTTAATCCCACAGATAGACTCTCTGTCCGGGTTCTGTATGGATAAAGGAGTAGATTATTGCCTCCTCAGAACCCATTTTCTCTTGTTGAGGCGGGGGGGGGGGGGGGGGTGCGTGGGATGCATGGGTTGGGACTGGTATACAGCTGGGGAAACTGAGGCTCAGAGATGTCAAGTAACTGGCCCGAGAACGGTCCGCGAATGTCAGGCCTGGCAAGGACCCCGGGCTGTGACAGCAACCCACCCCACTAAGCGGGGCTTCTTTGGGGGGAAACTGCTACCTCTTTGAGTCTGGAACATTCCTCCTGGAGGGGAGCCCACGGGCTTTTGTTTCTGAGCACGTTTTGGCCAGAAGCCGTCGCCAAGACCAGCTGGCCCTGCCCCTGGAACAAGAGATGAGACTTTTTTTTTTTTTTTCCGGGTGGGACTTTTGAAAGCAAATGGCCTTTCTCTGCGAGCTAAACGCTGGGATTCCTTACCTGCCGGAAATGGTTTGACGAATGAATAACGGAGGCGGCCTGAGCTTTGCAGCGAGGCTGACTCAGGATGACTCACGAGAAGCGTGGCATTTGCTTTTCCTAGATGGGCTTAGCTGATGTTAAAGATTCCTACGTGAGAAAAAAGGAGATCCCGTTCAGCTCGGAGCAGAGGTGGATGGCAGTGAAATGCAGCCCCAAGACTGCGGTGAGTTTTCTTCTCTGCCCCTTCCCACCCTCTCCCCTGCACCCCGAAGGAAGCAGAATACAGGTGCCGAGGAGGAAAGCTGAGCGCTCCCAGCTGCTTCCACGGAGGGTCAAATACAGGACCGTCCGGCTGATGGCACTCAGACCTTTGATCATTTGGCGTCTCCTGCCGAGATTTTGGTCCGAAACGGTGGTTCTCAAGGCGGGCTTCCCAGACCAGTGGCATCCCCTGGGGAATCGGTTAAAAATGCAGCTTCTCTGGATGTCAATTTTTTAAAAATTGAAAATAGAATTTAAAATGCAGATTCCCAGGCTCCACCCGGAACCCCTGAGTCCGAAATCTCGGGAGCGGGAGCTGGTAGTCACCTGTGCGTGCGGGGAATTTTGACGTGGGCTCCCGCCGTTAGCAGCAAACCCTCTTGCTAACTTGGAGGTCCCTTCTTAACATCCTGGTGCTGAGTTCTTTACACGTATGAGTGCCTCAGATCGTCACCAGGTGGGGACAGCCCTTCAGCCCTGCGGGGGACCAGGAGGCGCATCCCAGCACCCACCCCAGATGGTGTGAACGGCGAGCTCACGCGTCATACGTGCGCGCCCACAGATACACCCTTGCGCTCACCTTCACATCTTTTTTCTCCCCAAAGACCCTGGTAACATATTCTCACTGAAATAGATTCTAGAAATGTGACTTAAAAACGGAAGCACCGTATAATCCCGCCCTTCGTGTCTCCCGACCCAAGGCAGCCCCCCTCCACGGTCTGGGATGGGACCTTTGAGGTCCTAAACATGCAGAGAGCGACGTACGGGGTGGTAGTTTTGAAACTAGGTCGTGCTGTGTGTGGGGTTTGTAATCTGCTCTCTCCCCTTTCAGCGATGTCTCAGACATCTTTCCGTATCGGTTCACACAAGCTCATCCCCCCGCCCGCCGTGAGCTTTCAGGCGCCGTGCTAATGCCGGGGACGGTGTGACCCGGGCTGTCACGGCGCCTTCCGCGTGGAGCTTACCATCCACAGGAGACCGAGCTTAACGAATACACAGGAGAACGGTTCGGGGCTCGATGAGCCCCGTGCAGGGGTGAACAAAACAGAAAGGGGACCTGCCCTCGGGAGGCGACAGTCCCAGTGGAAATAGACGTCCCGCAGTCAGTCACGCACATAAAGGCCTAACAGTGGCTGGGGTGTGGCTGATGACACGTATGGGATGCTCGCGGTGACGTTAACAGGGCACCTGATGCACAGAGAGGCTGCGGATCAAAGTTCTCCAAGGAGCCGACCCAGGGAATGCAGCCGTTTTCCTTTTCTTCTTTCCCAAGGACCAGGAAGACGTTTACTTCATGAAGGGGGCCTTCGAAGAGGTGATTAATCACTGTACCTCGTACAACAACGGAGGCCTCTCCCTGCCACTGACGCCCCAGCAGACAGCCTTGTGCCAGCAGGAGGAAAAGAGGATGGGGTCGCTCGGCCTGCGGGGTTGGTACCTCTCGTCCCCAGCACCACGCTTTAAGTGTGCAGCAGTGACCTTCCGGGTCAATGGTCACGTGAAAGGCAGAGAGGCCCCCCCCCCCCGCCCCCGGCCCACCTCTGCCACCATGTGACACCCGCTAGTCCAGACGCGGCGCCTGTGGGTTTCCCGACGCGTGACTGAGGCGCCCCAGAAACGCTGATTTTCCCGATTGGTCGTCCTGCTCGTCGCCCACGGTCAGGAAAACCCAAAGCTCTTTCGCATCAAGGCAGACATTTCATTCCTCGGCCGTTTCCAGTCTCCTGCATCGGGGACGCCGCCTTCCCCGATGAGCTGGAAACTCGGGTTTCCCACAGTGCCTGTCCGTTTTCAGAGAAGCGCTCTGGAACTCGTGGGTTCCCTCCCGGGAAAGTGAGAAGCCTGGGGCCGGGTGTCAGTTGCCTTGGGTTTTCCCTGCGGGAAACAGACATTGTAAATTGCTAGCAGCTTGCTGATAAGGGGGCGAGGCGAGGCTGAGACAGAGCCTGGCAGGGTGGGGAGGGGAGCTTGGGGAAAGGGAGGCTTGGCACCCGCAGCCCTGGCACCTGTACCAATGCTACACGCACCGAAACAGAGTCAAGGCCGGGACGAGCTCACAGACAGAGTCCTCCCACCCCTGGGGCCCGCGGAGGACCTCCCACGGCTCTCGGTGTCTCCTCAGTGCTGGCCCTGGCTTCCGGACCTGAGCTGGGGAGGCTGACTTTTCTGGGTCTCGTTGGAATCATCGATCCTCCGAGGGCCGGCGTGAAGGAAGCGGTGCAGGTTCTCCGCCAGTCGGGCGTGTCCGTGACGATGATAACGGGAGATGCTCTGGAGACCGCCTCTGCTATAGGTGAGTGGGGCGCAGTGGGCGCCGGGCGGAGAGGGGTCCCCTCCCGCGGGGCCGCTCCTGTGGGTTAACCCGCCCCCACCCACCTGCTGTGAGCTCGCAGAGACCCTGAGGTTCACGGGCCGGCGCTTCCCCCGACAGAGACGGCTGTCTCTAAAGTGTCGGCAGGTGCCCCGAAGGGGGCAGAGCCGGCCACGGCTCTCAACCGTGACCTCACCGCCTCTTCCCAGACAGCATCTGCCCGTGTCCGGGTTCTGGTCTGGTTCTGTGTGCCCCGGGCGGGTCACTGAACCACCCTGGCCTTCGGGCTCTTCTCCCACAGGGGGCCGGCCACCCCCCCTCCCCACTTCTCGTTCTTCTTATTCACGTGATTGGTTCTCCCTGCTCTGTCTCAAGGCACCCGGCGCTGTGAAAAAATCAGGCTCTAGAATCAGACAAAACCACGTCAGGTCCCAGCATCGCCGCTCGGCAGCTCTGGGACCTGGGGGAGGTCACTCCCCTCCGTTTCCTCATCGTTAAAGCAGGGACAATAAGGCCTTAGTTCTGTGGATGGAATTGGGATCATGTCGCGTAGCAGGTGCTCGGTGGGGGGGTCGCCGTCGCGGCTCTGCTGTGCTCGTGGTCTGCGGCCCAGGCGGGGCCTGATGTCAGGCAGGGGGAGTGAGGGGCGGGAGCGGGCCCTCAGAGCAGGCTCTCTGCACCTCGCAGGAAGGACTATTGGCCTGTGCAATGGGAAGCTGAAAGCCATGTCCGGGGAGGAGGTGGAGAGCACGGGGCAGGACGAGCTGGCTGGCTGTGTCGGGAAGGTGGGGTCCTCCCAGGGGGCTCGGCGGGGCGGGGCGGGGGGGGGGGAGTTTCAGCCCCAAGTTCACGGACTCTTCTCCGCCTCTGTGTCCAGGTTTCTGTCTTCTTCAGGACCAGCCCAAAGCACAAGCTCAAAATCATAAAGGTAAGCTGTGTGCCTCATGCGTCCGTTGGGGCCAGTCCAGGGCGGTGGCTCTGCCCCCGGGGGGAGGTCCTGGGCCCAAGCTGGCAGGAGCGTCGGCCGTCCTCAAGCCGTGCTTCTTTCTCTAGGCCCGGGACGGCTGCACCAGGCGGGGCCTTTGCCCAGCCCCCGGGGAGGGGAGAACGGGCTGTCCTTGGCCACGTACAGCAAAAGCAGGAGCAGGAATTGGGTGGTGCGGAGGGCAAACTAAAAAGCAGGCAGTCTCTGTTAGTCGAGCGCCCTGGCATTATTCTTGTTACCGAACTCCAGGCCTCAGTTTCCCAGTCTGTAAACCGGGGTTGTATGGATGACGTCAGCCAACTCACAAGGCTGGTGAGAGGATTCCAGGAGGCCGGGCCGTGCGGCTCTTGGAGCAGCACCTGGCACATGGCGGGTGCCCGGTGGAGACTGGATGTGATTTTCTGCCTGTGCCCGGGGGAGGGCGCTGCTGGTGCGCTGGGTCTCCTCCCCGGAAGCGCTTTGAAAATGAGCTCTTGGGGCGCCTGGGCGGCTCGGTCGCTTAAGCATCCAGCTTCAGCTTAGGTCGTGATCTCACGGTTCAGGAGGTCGAGCCCCACATCGGGCTGTCTGCCGTCAGCACAGAGCCCGCTTTGGATCCTCCGTCTCCCTCTCTCTCTGCCCCTCCCTTGCTTGCACGCACGCGTTCTCGCTCTCTCTCCAAATAAATTTTTTCTATTTTTATTTTTTTTATTTTTATTTAAAAAAAAATTTTTTTTAACGTTTATTTTTGAGACAGAGACAGAGCATGAATGGGGGAGGGGCAGAGAGAGAGGGAGACGCAGAATCGGAAACAGGCTCCAGGCTCTGAGCCATCAGCCCAGAGCCCAACGCGGGGCTCGAACTCACGGACCGCGAGATCGTGACCTGAGCTGAAGTCGGATGCTTAACCGACTGAGCCACCCAGGCGCCCCTCTCTCCAAATAAATTTTTAAAAAGAGAGAAAGAAAAGGTGTTCTTTAGCTCTGTGCTGTTTTATTCTTCGTGCTGTTTGGGGGGCTTTAGTTCTAGGGAGGAAACCTCCATGCAAGTCATTCCTAAGACTTACTTAATCCCATGGGGCACTGCGTGGTTTCAGGGGTAAGTTGTGGACTTTTGTTTGTTAGTGGAGAACACGAATGAGCCTTCACTCACCTCCTCTTTCCAAAGGCTTTGCAGGAGTCGGGGGCAGTCGTGGCCATGACGGGGGACGGGGTGAACGACGCGGTCGCCCTGAAGTCTGCGGACATCGGGATCGCCATGGGGCAGACGGGGACAGATGTCAGCAAAGAGGCTGCCAACGTGATCCTGGTGGATGATGACTTCTCGGCCATCATGTGAGTGGCTCCATGGCTGGTTTTCAGCGGCAGAAATGCCCGCGGTGACCCGCTGCCCCCCTCGGGACATGCCCCCCTCACGGCCTGAGGGTGCATCCGACGGGCGAGCCGGGTTCAGGTGCACAGACGGAGGCGGGCTCCGGTGTGTAGGCCGAAGCACCGTCTGTGGGGAAATCCTAGGCCACCCTAACTGCCGACAGCAAGGGCGGGAGTGCCACGAAGCCACGAAACATCACGTTTTGGGGAACGTTTTAAAGACGGAGAAATGCTCACATTGTGGGGTTAAGTGAAAAACGCTAAGAGTGAGCATGTGCGGATGCGTATGTTTCATGCGCTGAAAGCGACGAGCGACGGGGCAGGAGCGTCTAATTGTTGGCCCTCGTGTGATCGCAAGCTCCCGAGATTGCAAAACACCTGGTTTCTTGTTTCCCTTTTCTCTGTTTTCTTAACAAGCTTGCCTTCCCTCTAGCTCTGATTTTAATTCGTTGTAATCGAGACTTTATTCATAAATCCATTGTAATAATTGGGGGTGGCACGGAAGTTTTCTTAAGCCTGCTATCAGAACTCTGAATGAGCAAACACTGAAGTTGGGTGCGATTTTTGACTTTACAGAGGAGGCTTGTCTTTGTAAATGGATTGACTCCTTAGCCCCCTTCCCCCTTAGTTAAAAAAAAAAAAAAAAAAAAGTCCTGAGATGCAGTTGATAAATAACTCTGTAATGTTAGTTCTTTTGCAAAAAAAAAAAAATTAGCAGAAAAAAAAGGGTTAGGCACTTTTCTGCATTCATGACTCAAGATCAAGGTTTTTAAAGGACTTTTACGGTTTTCTGAACATACCGAGGATGTTTTTCAGCCTCCTAATTCTCTCCCCCCCATGCCACCCCCCTGGGGCGAATTAGCAGGTTTGATCGGTCTTGCTGTGCCTGTCGTCCAGATGCATCTCTGGGTTGCAGTCAGTGCTTCCCAAGTCCCGGGTGAGGGCGGGGTCCCTGGGCTCAGGCGGGAGAATGATCTATGGTCTTCGTACAGAGGGTGATCATGGCCTGCGGTCCGGGCCCCCGCGGCGGGTGGTGCTGGCCAGGCCACCGTCCTCCTGTACCTCTCTGTCCTGGAGCCGCCAGCGGGGGGAAGGGGAAGGGGCGCCTGCGTGCGAGGCCACCTCCGGTGACACCATCGCTCCCTCCCACGGCTGCCGGAGGTGCCCGGACACTCCCAGAGGGCCCTCTGCGAAAAACGCTCTGTCCTCTTGCAGGAACGCGGTGGAGGAAGGCAAGGGGATTTTTCATAACATCAAAAACTTCGTGCGGTTTCAGCTGAGCACGTAAGTCAAGGCCGGCGTCTCCGAGGGCCGTCGGGCTGCGCGTGCGTCCGGCGTGCAGCCATCGACGGTGCCCGGTGTGTGCCCCGCAGGAGCATCTCGGCCCTGAGCCTCATCGCTCTGTCCACCGTGTGCGACCTGCCCAGCCCCCTCAACGCCATGCAGATCCTGTGGATCAACATCATCATGGACGGGCCACCGGCGCAGAGGTGAGGCGCCGGGCTGTCCGCGAGGCTCCGCCGCCTCGGGTCCCTTGCACCGAGTACGGGAGGCCGTCCCCGGGAGTCCTGCAAAGCCAGAGTGTGGCGCACTGTGGGGAAGACAGCCAGCAGGATGCCCTGGGCATGGGAGGAAGCACCTGCACGGGCAGCCGGGGCCGGCGGCCGAGGGGGGGATGTGCTCCCTGGGTGACTCCACGCCTCAGTCCCTCTCTTCACGTCCCCACTTGGGAGATGTCCTCCGTGATCGCTCTAACAGCAGCCCCCGGGCTCTCCCTCCTTACCCTGCTTTCTTTGTCCCTAGAGGAGAAAATACGTATGTCCTCGTTTATCTGATTATGACCCGTTTCCCCTACGGCAAGGTTTCTGTTCCTCGTAGCATTTCCCGGGACGGTGCTGGGCACACAGTAGGTGGTCGGCGAGTTAGTTGCTGGGTGGATGGGTGAGAAGGGAGGGTGAGGGTAGCTGAACGGGCAGGAGGAAGAACCACCTTCGGAGTCGGGGAGCCAGACGTCCAGGAGCAAGCGAGGCACTGGGTTCGAGCACACAGTACATGCTGTTGTTGATTATATATGTGTGTGTGATATAAATGTGATACATATATGTCACCATGAATTATCACAGTTGCTGCCGCTGAGGGCAGGAGTCCCGCTTTGTCCCTCCGGGCCCAGGGGGAGGTCCCTCTTCACACGCTGGGAGCAGGGCCAGGAGGGAAGTTGGCCGCAGCCGTCTCTGCAGCCGGCTTCCTCCTCGGTGCCCCGCGTCCCGTCTTCCGCTGGTCTAGCCCCAGTCCCGCTGTTGCACAGTCGGCCGAAGGCGGGTCCCTGGGGGGCGGCGTCTGGACCCCGTTTCTCCAGGCTGCTGGGCGTCCGCTTGTGATGGAAGCTGTGCGATCATGAGGGGTGACCCAGAGTGGCTCCAGGACGGTGGTGTGGTCGGCCAGGGGGTGGTTTTCCTCCGCCGTGCTCAGGGACGGGTGTGTGGCTGCCCCTGGGGCCCAGGCCGGTGGGGTGGGGGGTGGGGACCCTGGAAGGAGTTAGGGCCAGGGCAGAGGATGTGAGGGGCGGGCTTCCAGCAAGGACGGAGAAGTCCCCCTAAGAGTGGGACCAGACCGAGCTCCTGCCGACGACCTGGGGGCACTTGGCCAAAGCCCCCTCTTTGCTGTGTCTTCGGGGCTGACCTGAGAGCCTGTACAGCTTCAGCACTTTAAGTGTCCTCGTGGTTTATGTCAAGGTTCCCCTGTCTTGTTCCGAGCAGCTTGGGGGTAGAGCCGGTTGACAAAGACGCCCTCCGACAGCCACCGCGGAACGTCAAGGACACGATTCTCGGCAAAGCCCTGATCCTGAAAATCCTCCTGTCGGCTGCTGTCATCATCAGTGGGACCCTCTTTATCTTCTGGAAAGAGGTGGGGCAAGTTCTCACTGGCTCGGCCTGTATTCGCTAAGCCCCTGTGGTGGGAGCCTAGCGGCTGTGCACCAAGCACCGGGGATGGTCCCCGCCCGGGCGCGTGGGGCTCCGGCTCTGACTGGGGAGACAGGTGCACATACAGGGGGCTGTCCCTGAGGGGGGGGCGGGGGACCAGGAGCTGACTTTGCAGAAGTGGGGACAAGGCGGAAGGATAGGAAGCCCCCCCGGCAGGGAAAAGAAATAATTTTGTTCTAAAAGGGACCCGATGCCCCTGCCGCTTTCTATGGTCACCAGCAAAGAATTTGCAATCTATTAGAAGGAAGTCCGTCGTATTCCCTGGAGGTGATTATTTGAGGGAGCTTAGGGGCCACCTTTCGGTGGCTCCAGGGGCCCCCGTGCTGACACGCGGTGCTCTCAGTGGAGACCCAGGCAAGTGGGGGCAGGACACGGGACCACCGCAGATTCTGTTTTTCTCCAGCCCCCCCCCCGCCCCCCAGAGGAGGGGCCTTGCGTTTTCCCCAGTTCTCACCTGCCCGGGAAGGTGGTGTGGCCGCCCGTGTCCAGCCTGTGCTCCACCTGCGGGAAGGGGAACCAGGCCCTCCTGTGCCAGCACGGTGGGCCTCAGTGGGGGGGGCCCCCCAGGGGCTCTGGAGTCAAGCTCCAACTCACGCCACCCCGGCCAGGGCGTCTGCGGGGAACCCTGGGACAGTGACAAGCTCGGGCAGGAAGGACCCGCCTCCCCTCAGGCAGGGAAAGTTCTCACCTTGGCTCCAGGCCAGGCCCGGGAGGAGACCTGCCTCAGGTCCCTACAGCAGCACCAGGGAGGGTGTGCGTCCTCTGTCCGTGACACTCAGTGGATGCAGCTATAGCCCTGTCCTGTCCCAGGAGGCAATGTCACCTGCAGCAGGAAGGGACGCTCCCTTTACCTGTGCAGGGTTTCAGCTCGGGGGGGGGGGGGGGGATGTGGGGTGGTCGTGAGACACCCCCCTTACTCCAGCCCAGGGGGCGGTCGTGGTCAGTTCCTAGCAGAGCCGCTCTCTGCTGGGCGGTCCAGGCCCCTCGAGTTCCTGCTCCCTCCGTGCTCATCATCACGAGAAGCACCCCCCTTCCCGGGGCCTGCCCACCCTGCGCTCCTCTGTGTTCCAGATCCCCGCAGACAAGGCGAGCACCCCGCGTACCACGACCATGACCTTCACCTGCTTTGTGTTCTTCGACCTCTTCAACGCCTTGACCTGCCGCTCTCAGGTGAGCCCTGGGCTGCCCTCCCCTCCCTTCCTGGCGGGACCCAGTCGCGCTCTCGGGGACGAATGGTGCGGCCGCGGCCCGAGTAGGCCTCTGTAAGCATCGCCGTCTGAGCCGCGGCTTGTGACCCGGCTGACACGTGCCCTTCTCCCACAGACCAAGCTGATACTTGAGATCGGCTTTCTGCGGAACCCCATGTTCCTGTACTCGGTGCTGGGCTCCATTCTGGGCCAGCTGGCCGTGATTTACATCCCGCCCCTGCAGAAGATCTTCCAGACGGAGAACCTGGGTGCCCTCGGTGAGTGGGCGGGGACGTGAGGGGTCAGCCGAGGCCGGTGCCTGGGCGCCGACATGCGGTGTTCCAGGTGCGAAGTCCCTGCGTGTGCCCGGCCGGCCGCACGGGGTGGGAGGGCGATGTGATGGGGTCATGGAGTACACGGGGAAGCAGAGGATGAGGCACCTCCACCGGGAAGGCCACCGAGGGCAGAAGGGGACACGGCCTCCCGGCCCCCCTGTCCCAGGGCTGGCGGCTCAGAGCGACGCAGCAAGGCCCGGGGGCTGCGCCATGGCGGGTGACAGTCCCGGCTCATTCTGCCCCCGCTGGCAGGGGGCTCGTGGGTCTTGGGCACCCGCTGACCCCAAGACAGGGAGCGGGCCACCCAGCAGCTCGGGCTAAACACAACATGATTCAATGACCGCAGCCATCCAGGGCCCCGAGCGCACCTGCCCCGGGGTGGAATCCTGGCGCTCCCCTGCCTCCCCGCCCAGGCGGACACGATTCCAGCCTTTTCTTTGTGAGCTGCCTGGGGTGACCGGCCACCTTTGCCTGAAGCTAACAGAGCACACAAGTGGGAGGAGGGGAGGGGTGGGGGGAGGAGGGTACCTGAGCAACAGCAGTGACCCGAGCCACGTACGTGGTGGGAGCCAGCAGGTGGGGAGGCCGGCGTAGGTCATGGCCACAGGTCATGACACGGTCGGGTCTGAAGTGCTGGACACGACTGCTCGGAGCACGAGGCCGGGGTGGGGGGTGTCTGCCCTCAGGATGGATGGGGGAGGGTCCTGTTACTGCCGGAGGGGGTAGCGCACCCCCACCCCAGTCCTGAGCCCCCTGGAAGGACGGGGTGGTCCTGTGGAGCTGCACGGACATCCGTCCCTCCCGGGAGGGGAAGTCCTGGTCCTCGGCTCCCGGGTCCTCGCCCCTCACCTCTGGGCTCTCTGCGACCAAAGCCGAGACGTAGGGAAGGGAGCCTCAGGGTGGCACCGTGCGCTCTGACCCCCATTTTCTTTTCACCTTTTTGCAGACTTGTTGCTTTTAACCGCACTGGCTTCATCCGTGTTCATTTTGTCAGAGCTGCTCAAACTATGCGAAAAGTTCTGTTCCAGAGCCGAGAAAGCCCAGGTTCACCAGGAAGATGCATAGCGGCCCCCGCCTGCGTCCAACCCCTCAATAATCTATATTTTTATGTGACTGTGGCCCTCCCCCAGCCCCCCTCCCGAGGCACGCTTTTAGGACACCGTGCGGTAGGTCCCTCACCTGATCTGCTTCTTGGGAAACGGGCAGGAAGCCTGGGCCCGGGCCCGCGTCCACCCCAACCTCTCCGGCTGAGCTCTGGAGACCGCACGGCAACACCTTGCTATTTATTAAATCACAGTGATTTTTCTTAACCACGTCTGCCCACGTATTTGTGCCACAGCAGCCCCCGCACGAGGAAGAGGCCTCGTGTCCCCGACCGTAAAGTGGGGGGCTTTGTACCCTTTTGTTAAGGGCTCTGCAGGCGCCTGGTAAGTGGTTTTCCTACGGGTGGCCCCGGGGGGGATCCCCATGCAGCCGTTCGTTCACGACCCACCGCATCTGGGGCGAGAGAGAGTCACGCCCCGGTGGCCTCAGCGAAGGCCTGGCCTTTTCCCTCTGGAACCGGGACCGGGGTGCTTGCCAGCCCCCTGAGCGTGAGCCCCCGGGGCCGGTCTTACAACAGGCCTGCCCGCCCAGCTCCAAAATGCAGAGCCCACAGGGGGCAGGAACCGGCCCCGCAGACCCAGCCGTGGAGCCCTAGCTTTCGTGAAATGAGGCCACGGCTGTAACCCCGCCCCCACCCCCCAGTTATTAGCCTTTTCCAGAGAAACCCAACCAACAGGAGGGGGAGGGAATAGAGACTGGTTTTAACAAAGTGACTCACGCGACTGTCGGGCTGGCCCGTCCCCTGTGTTCGGGCAGGCGGGGTCTCCCGGGCGGCTCCAGGCAGGGACGGGCTCCCCTCCTCCTCCGGGATCCCGGGCCCTTCTCATAAGCCTTTAAGGGACTGGATGAGGCTCACCCGCCCTCTGAAGGCAACCCGCTCTCTTCAAAGTTTACTGATACAAATGTTAATCACCCACCCCGAGAAACAGAGCTCACTAGAACATCTAGACTACTGTTTGGCCCCACGGCCGGGCGAAATTGACCAACAAAATAACCCTCCCACCAGCCACGCTGGCGGTGAGGCCGGCCGTCTGGGCCAGGCCAGGGTGAGGATGGTCAGAGTGGACCCCTGCAGCTGCCAGGCAGAGTTCCGATTCCTTGCAAGTAGGGTTTACGGCTTGGGTTGCACCATCCTCTGAAGCCCCCACACGTGACCCCACAGCTAAATGGGGACACGCGCATGTGCCGGGCCCGCAGAAACACGATCGAGAGGGCTGCCTGGAGGGGGAGGCCACTCGCACAAGGATGGTACCTGCCCAGCAGCTGCCAACCCTTGACCCCTCAGAGAGACAGGCCGAAAACCTGCCCCGCGCACAAGCCTGTGCGCAGCTCGACTCTGAGTCAGGACGCGTCCAAGCAACGTGCTTCCCCTTAAAAAATAACCAAGACCCACCATGGCCGACCGATACTTAGACTACGACATCAGAAAGTACCCTTCACCCCTATTTCTACCGTTCACGATAGCCCGAGGTAGACTGCAAATTACGAGATGAAATAAACAAGTGCTAAAGCAAAACAAAAACAAGACACAACACGAACCATCAAGTCCAACGAATAAGTCAGACTACACGCATCTTTTCATCAAAATACAGAAGACTTAGCTGGATTTCCACTTGTAAAACACCCACCCATCAACAGCAAAGGGACATTCACCAAAATACACAGAGGAAAGAGCAGAGATCAGTGAAGTCAAAGACACGGGTAGAAATCAAAAGCTCGTTCTTTGAAAATACCAATAAGATCGCCAGTCTTGCTGGGGCGCCTGGGTGGCTCAGTCGGTTGAGCATCCGACTTCGGCTCAGGTCACGATCTCGCGGTCCGTGAGTTCGAGCCCCGCGTCGGGCTCTGGGCTGATGGCTCGGAGCCTGGAGCCTGTTTCCGATTCTGTGTCTCCCTCTCTCTCTGCCCCTCCCCCGTTGATGCTCTGTCTCTCTCTCTCTCTCTCAAAAATAAATAAATGTTAAAAAAAAAAATTAAAAAAAAAAAAAGATCGCCAGTCTTGCTAAAGGTTTACCAAAGGGAGACACACATGACCTCTGTTAGGAACGGAGGTGGTCTATCATAAGAGCCTCCTCCAGTGAATTCACAAGTTAGAGGAAATGAACCAGTTCCTTGAAAACCACAAGCTACTAACTCGCACTGAAAAGGCAGGAACCCGAGTAATCCTAGAACGTGTGAGGGCAGGGATGTAGTTAAAACCGATCCCCCCCAAAAATCTTGCTACTTCTGACACCAATCCAGAAGCAAGTTAATGAAGAAAAGATGGTGATTTCAGCTAATGGTGTGGGGACAGACATCTGCGGCCAAGAAAAGCCACCCTCGACTCAGACCTCACGCCCGCCACACAAATGAACTCAACACGAGCCACAGGCCAGAACAGAAAAACGGGGCAGAAGAATCCTTGGGATCCCGGGTTAGGCAGAGTTCTTAGACATGACCCCACAAGACCACCCCTAAAAGGTAAGAAAATTTGAGAAAATACCCTGTAGGGGAATTAGTGGATCACACAGTAATTCTATTTTTAATTTTGTGAGGAACCAAAGAGAACAAAAATGCTCATTCAAAAAGATATATACAGGGGCGCCTGGGTGGCTCAGTCGGTTAAGTGTCCGACTTCAGCTCAGGTCATGATCTCACGGTCTGTGAGTTCGAGCCCTGCGTCGGGCTCTGTGCTGACAGCTCAGAGCCTGGAGCCTGCTGTGGATTCTGTGTCTCCCTCTCGCTCTGCCCCTCTCCTGCTCATTCTCTGTCTCTCTCTGTCTCAAAAAATAAATAAAAAACATTAAGAAAAAAAAAGATATATACAACACTATGTTTACTGCAGCATTATTTACAATAGCTGAGATACGAATCAGCCCCAATGTCCTTTGGTCGATGAATGGATCAAGATGTGGGGTACACACACACACACACACACACACACTGGAAAAGTACTCAGCCATAAAAAGAATGAAATCTTGCCATTTGCAGCAACACAGGTACCTAGAGAGTATAACGCTAAGTGAAATAAGCCAGACAAAGACACGTGTCATATGATTTCGTGCCTAAGTGCCGTCAAAACCAAACAAACGAACGAAGAACGAAAGAGACAAACCAAAAGTCAGGCTCTTAACTCCAGAGAACAAACTGATGTCACCAGAGGGGGGGGGAAGGGCGGGGAAATGGGTGGAACAGGTGAAGGGGATTGTGGGTAAGGACTTACCATGAGGCGCATGGGGTGACGTACAGAAGTGCTGAGTCACCGTCTTGTACACCTGCAACTAACATCACTCTGCAATCCAACTATACTGGAATTAAAAAAAAAATTTAGGTACAGACCTTAAAGAACTCCCAGAAATATATAGAATTGTTGAATCATTGTGTTGTATACCTGCACCTAACCTAACATGGTAAATGAGGCTTGAATTAAAAAAAAAAAGTTTTTTTAATCCAGGAAAAAAACCTAACTGGATTCCACCAAAAGTGAAAGCATTTTGCCCATGAAAGTCACTAGTGGAGAAAATTAAAAAAAAAAAAAAAAAAAAAAAGACTGGAAAATACGTATTTTCAAATCACAAACCCAACAATCGACTCTGATCCAAAATTAAAAAAAAAAAATTTAAATTTAACAAAAAAAAAAAACAGAAAAAGGGCACAAGCTCTTAAGAGGGCATAGACGCAGTAAACACACCTCTCCGAATGGCTGAAAACACGCCCAGGACACTGAGGGCTGGCGAGGATGTCGGACAACTGGTGCCCGGATGTGTCACAGGGCAGGGAGGTACCACAGCCGCTCTGGAGAACAGGCTGATGGCGTCCCATCTGGTCAAACACACGCTTAGCCTGTGACCCAGCCTCGCCACTCTAGGTACAGACCCTCGTGCCCACGGCAGCATCACTCGGAAGAGCCGCATCTTACAACCACCCACACCTCCTTCTGCTGACGAGCGGCTCCCCCCACAGTGGAGGGCTCGGGAGCGTCCACGTCGCATCCTGGGTGGGTCCCCTGGGTATCACGCGAAGTGGCAGAAACCTGTCTTACTGGTGACGTATGGTACGGTTCCATTTACCTAACATCCTCGAAGTGACAAGGTGACAGAGTGGATGACAGGTTGTCAGGGATCAGTGTTAGGAGGGCGGGACTGGAAGAGGGGGAGCAGGAAGGAGTTTGGGAGGCAAATGGGACAGTTCTGGATCCTGACTGTAGCGAGGGTCACGTCAATCTCTACACGTGATCAAGTTTCCCAGGACCGATGGCAGGGGTCCCCAAGACCACCGTCGGGCTCAGTGAGGATGACCAGAAACTCTGTTCTTGGAACACTGCCGGTCCACCCCGCGGCTGGCGCTGATGTGTATCCTCCCCCGTAACAAGCCTGGCCAACAGCCCAACAGGTTTCGGTGAGTTCTGTCTCTTCAGCGAACTGTCCAACCTGAGGGCGGCTTGGGGGGCCCTCGGACCGTGTAGTGGGTGTCGGGAGGCTTGGGCAGACTTTGCCATCTGGAAGACTGTGCCCCTAGCCTTGAGGGTGCCTGAAAGCAGGGGCTTTGGAAAAACTGGCGGCATTCGAATAAGGTCTATGCATCGTTGCTGATATCGTGCGGATGCCAGCGTCCTGCTTGGGTGGCTGTGCTCGGATGAGGGAAGATGTTTTCATTAGGAGAAGCTGGGAGAGGAGTGCCCAGGAACTCTCAGCACCAGTTTTGCAGCCTCTAGGTCGATTCCAGTTACGTCAAAATAAAGTTTATAAGAAAAAAAAGACTCCGAAAAATCAAGCTAAAATATACCAGGCAAACTCCAAGCAACACACACAGCCGCGTGACATCATTAACGGCAGGCAAGATTAAGATCGAGGCCAAAAGCATGAGGGAAGGCAGGGCAGGGAATTCAACGAGATACATTCACCACTGAAAATCCAACGGGCCTGGGCACACGGCAACTCAACATCCACACTCACAGGGCACCGTACGGCAAATGTAGGAAGACACACAGGGAATTCATTCAGGGACTCTACCTGGTCACAGGGAAGGGCACAAGTAAAACCACAATCCCAAGTAGACAGGACATAGGCGGCTCCCCTAATTACTATTTATTAAAACTGAAAGTGAACAGCCCCATTTGTAGGAAAATTCTCCAGCCCACAAAAATTTTTAAACTCTTGGCTCCAAGTGGAAAGCTCTGAGTACGGGGGCGCCTGCGGGGGCTCCGTCGGTTGAGCCTCCGACTTCGGCTCAGGTCACAATCTCACAGTTCGTGAGTTCGAGCCCCGCGTCGGGCCCTGTGCGGACAGCTCGGAGCCTGGAGCCTGCTTTGGATGCTGCGCCTCCCTCTGTCTGCCCCTCCCCTGTGTGTGTCTCTAAGAGAAATAAAGATTTAAAAAAGAAAATCTAGGGGCGCCTGGGTGGCGCAGTCGGTTAAGCGTCCGACTTCAGCCAGGTCACGATCTCGCGGTCCGTGAGTTCGAGCCCCGTGTCAGGCTCTGGGCTGATGGCTCAGAGCCTGGAGCCTGTTTCCGATTCTGTGTCTCCCTCTCTCTCTGCCCCTCCCCCGTTCATGCTCTGTCTCTCTCTGTCCTAAAAATAAATAAACGTTGAGAAAAAAATTTAAAAATAAAAAAGAAAATCTAGAAGCCAACCACGAACCCAGAACACATCTATCAGAGTCTATACAGTACTACCAAAGAAGGCAGAGCTCAAAGAGAAAAGTGATGCCTCTATATATGCATTTACTTCCATTCTTCATGTAGGAACTTAACAATCGACTCAAACTGGAAAAAGAAACGAACAGCAGGAGATACTGTAAAAGCAAAATTAATTTGGGGCGCCTGGGTGGCTCGGTCGGTTAAGCATCCGACTTCGGCTCAGGTCATGATCTCACGGTCCGTGAGTTCGAGGCCCGCGTCAGGCTCTGTGCTGACAGCTCAGAGCCTGGAGCCTGTTTCAGATTCTGTGTCTCCCTCTCTCTCTGCCCCTCCTCATGCTCTGTCTCTCTCTGTCTCAAAAATAAATAAACGTTAAAAAAAAAATTAAAAAAAAAAAAGCAAAATTAATTTAAAAGAAAAACAGAATTGCTACAACATAATGTAGGGAAAATGGAAGTAAAAACCCACAGCTCAAAAGATTTCACGTAGTCTGGTTAAACGTACGTAAGTTAACTTGAAAACTTGAATAAGATGAAAAACTTACCAGGATATAAAAAATCGTCAGAATGGATTTTATTCTTAACCGACTGAGCCCCCCAGACGCCCCAGACTAACCTATTTGAACACACACGTACTGAACCCAGTCCAACTGAATTCACACATTTGAAGCTTGGCAGTTTAAATACAAACCAGCTTGGGGCGCCTGGGTGGCTTAGTCGGTTAAGCGTCCGACTTCAGCTCAGGTCATGATCTCGCAGTCTGTGAGTTCGAGCCCCACATCGGGCTCTGGGCTGATGGCTCAGAGCCTGGAGCCTGCTTCCGATTCTGTGTCTCCCTCTCTCTCTGCCCCGCCCCTGCTCATGCTCTGTCTCTCTCTGTCTCAAAAATAAATAAAAACATTAAAAAAAATTAAAGAAAAAATAAATACAAACACGGCTCAGCAGCTAGAGCCCTACTGATTTGGGTTCCTTATTTAAGAGGGAAAACCTTTTTATAACATTCACCATCTAGACGGAAACTTTTAACGTAATTACAGATGGATCCTTCCTTTACGTGGAAATGTATCTGAAAAGCACCCTGCTTCACAGTAAAAGGTCAGGTGCATTTCCATCAAAGTCAGGAATGGTGAGGGCCTATCACTGCTACTGAAGTTCTTAAAGAATTTGCTGATACAATTAAAAGAATAAAAGGCCTAGAAAGTGCAGAGTAGGGAAATTATCCTCATTTCCAGGTACACAATCGTTCACGATTGCATTCAACGCGCTGTATGTACCTACCTCTCAAACTTGCACAGACTCCTGTATCCGTCAGATCTCAATAAGGCTGGAGGGAAAAAGAAGAAATCACAGGGGCCAAAACACTAAGCCTGGGGACTCCTTACAAAGGCCCACGCTCAGGCCCCTCCCCAGCCCTGCCATCTGCCCCTCAGGAGGCTTTCTAGAGAATTCTGAGGCCCAAGGTTCAAAACCCCCAGACCACGGAATTCAGCAAGGTAGCTGGGGTACAAAACTAAGTAGAAAAATCAAGGGCTTTCCTATGTTTAAACAATCCTCAGGAGGAAAAAAAAAAAATCCATATACAGTGCCGATACTAACGACAAAATCTACATCGCAAACTTCGATGTTCCCATCATCGGGGACAGGAGGAAGCCACATGCGCCAGATGTCCGCCCTGCCTGTGCCAATCTACGTTCGATGCGGTCTCCAAAATGCAACCATCAAACTTTTTGGAAGGGTTACCAGCGGTCGGAGAAAATCAACAGGCAGGCACAGGGAGGAACATTCCAAAAGAAACCGGAAGTCATCGGGGAACAGCTCTGGCATTTTTTATCATAAAACACCACGACTTAAAGCATGAGGTAGAGACTCAAGTTCAAAGAGACACTCAGGTGATGAGACAGACAGAACTTCTAAGTCAGTGGGAGAGAAATGTACCACTTAACATAAAAGGTACTGGAATTTATTTTGGGACAAGATAGAGGTACATTTGAAAATACATTTTGAATGGGGGCGCCTGGGTGGCTCAGTCGGTTAAGCACCCGGCTCTGGTTCAGGTCACGATCTCGCGGACTGTGGGTTCAAGCCCCGCGTCATGCTCTGTGCTGACGGCTCAGAGCCTGGAGCCCGCTTCGGAGTCTGTGTCTCCCTCTCTCTCTGCCCCTCCCCTGCTCACGCTCTCCCTCTGTCTCAAAAATAAATAACACATTAAAAAAAAACCAAAACCTTAAATCCGTTTTGAATGGATCAAAAATTTAGAAGGAAAAATGCAAAGCAGAGGGGCAGCAGCAGAAAACAGCATTTTTTTTTTTTTTTAAATCACAGAGTGGGCAAACAACTTTCCAAGCATACCACAAATCTCAGAAGCCTTAAGGGGAAACGCTGGCTAAATGGGACAAAATGCGAAATTCACGTATAGAAAAATCAAGTCCGACAAACTGGAGAAAAATACTTAGCATGCAAGTCACCAGCTACTTTGCTTCGTTCCAAAAAGCGCTCTTGCACATCAGTCAGAAGAAACCCGACACCCTAGGACACCAGGAGGGCAGGACACAGACGGCTTTTGAAAAAATGAAGCTGAGACGCGATGAGGTCCATGAAAACGAAGTTTGAACACAGTGTCCGCACCAACGCAGCAAACAGGTGCTCCCGTATGGCAGGGCTATAAAACCTCAAAAGAGGTTGGCTCATGGGTCAGCCTCTAAATTAAGAGGCATCTTTTGGATCCAACCATTCAACTTCTAAGAGTTTCGTCTTCCCGACAAAAAATCACAGATGGGGAGACTCAGTGATCTCCACCAAAAAAAATGAGAGCGGGGGACACGCCGTCGCGGAAAACACATGTGTGTTTCAAGCTTCCTTACCGTGTACACATCTGGCCGTTTTTTGAAGTAAAGGAAACGCGGTGGGGGAAAAAACGAACAGTAGCCATGGTCGCACCACAAACGACATGCTTTTGCCTCCTCCTTCGAGCACCTTCTGGGGCCCTGATTGGTCTTCACTCAAGGGGAAACCACGGGTCCCCAATTCTTATTCCTGTTGCACAAAAGAACCAACTCTTCATTCGTTAAGACCACATGCTTCCCAGGCCCGGTGGCGCGTGTGCAGAGAGCAGGTCTGTGTGCGGAGAGCCTCGCACCCAAAGAGGTCACCGGAAGGCTGAACGCCCACCCCCCCCGCCCCCCGCCCGACCCCAGGCTGCCGAGCGCCCGGAGGCGCCCGCCCTTCCTCGCGTGAGGGTGCCGTCTTGGGAGACAGACCCTGGGCTGTAATCTGAACTCTGATGACAATGAGCAGAAGGAAGGAAAGCGGGCCGACAAAGTGTGACCCTCTCTGACAGCCATAAACAGAGGCAGCAGTGAAGGTATTTAAGGTACAGATACCAGCAGACCTGTTATTAGTGAGGTATGGAGTTGCATTGACAAAAAAAATGTTTTTTATATTTGCTCCTTTTTTTTTTTTTAATTTTTTTTTTTCAACGTTTATTTATTTTTGGGACAGAGAGAGACAGAGCATGAACGGGGGAGGGGCAGAGAGAGAGGGAGACACAGCATCGGAAACAGGCTCCAGGCTCTGAGCCATCAGCCCAGAGCCCGACGCGGGGCTCGAACTCACGGACCGCGAGATCGTGACCTGGCTGAAGTCGGACGCTTAACCGACTGCGCCACCCAGGCGCCCCTATTTGCTCCTTTTTCAGAGAGACAGAGCGTGAGTGGGGGAGGGGCAGAGAGAGGGAGACACAGAATCGGAAGCAGGCTCCAGGCTCCGAGCTGTCGGCACAGAGCCCGACGCAGGGCTCGACCCCACGAACCTTGACATGGTGACCTGGGCTGAAGTCGGACGCCCAACCGACTGAGCCACCCAGGCGCCCCTAGTTTCCTTTCCGTGAAAACAAATGCCTCAACAAACTGAAGGTGCAGAACCTACCTAACTCTTTGGATTTTCGGTAATAAATAGAACTTACTACAGAGAGATCTGAGGATCCTAATGTCCTGTGCCTGGGATCCCAGCAGCTGAGAACAGCACACAACGTACCAGAGAAGCTTATTAAAAGCCGGCTTTTTTAAGCAGAATCAACAGTGACTAAGTCTGTGTCAGGCCGCTGTCCCTCTGCGCGCTGGCCGGGCACGCGCGTGCCTTCTAGTTTGCAAGGCCCTCCGCCCGGCCGGGGGGGGACTGCCGAGTGCAAAGTTGGAGGAGCCTCTGGGCAGCAAAAGCAGAAGTTGAAAAATGCCCACAGCTCAGCTGACGATGGCTTAGAATCCGGCGATGTCGATCATAAGGGGTCACGTTCTTCGTCAGGTCTGCAGAAGGTGAAAAGTCTACGGCGAGAGAGGCGAGGAGGAGATACGTGTTCTGGAGACGAGCCCACAGCTCTTCGGGAAAGGACTTCTCGGTGCGGCTGGTTTCCTCCAGCCCGTCTCAGACACCCACCTAGATCGCAGTTAGCGGCCGGGGTCACTCGAGTTGGTTCAAAGTGAGTCCCTGCTATCGAATGGCCCGTCACCCCCCTCTGGGAGCCGCTCTGGCCCAGGGGACGACACTGAGGAGGCGGTGCCAGGGTCAGGAACCCGGGTCAGTACTTCCCAGTGACTCACCACCAGTTTATGCGATGGGACGTGGCGGGGCTTCTGCCCTCCCCACGTTTAAATCGGTGACAGAACCACACCTTGGCAGTGATCCGTAGATCATGGCACAGGCTCCTTTAAAACCAGCTGAGAAGGGCGGATGTGGAGCCCAGTTGCAAACCACTGAGGACCCGTCGCACGGGGACACCTGCTCTCTCCCGAGTCTTTGGCTCTCCCCGCCCACCCACCCACCCTCCCCCCACCCCCACCCCCCCAGCGCACTGTTTGTGCTGCTTTATCAACACAGAAATTTCATGTCAGGGGAAGCTGCTCCCCAAAAGCGCGGAGACCCACACCCCAATGCCTCTGCCCTTGACCAGCTGAAATGCAACATCAAGGCACGGTTTCGGCTGCAGGGTCCTGAGCAGAGGCCAAGCACCCCCGGCACATGGAACCCGTCCTGCGCGGCAGGAAGGCACTTGCCTATCAAATGCCAGGCAGAGGCCTCGGCGTCTGTGTCCCCGGATTGCCTCGGCAAGAAACAACACAAGGACCAGGTTGCTGGCCCTCGGAACTTCTGGGAGAGTCACTGACCGATCCGTATACAGCAGCAAAAGAATTTTACTGCGTTCCGAGTGGTCCCGGACGTGACCAGCATGGCTCTGTGTTGAACTTGAGCACGTGCGACAGAGGGAGGGGTCTGCAGGCTGTGCCCTGCACAGGGCAGCCGGGATCCAGCTCTGGGGAGGCCTGAGCCCGGGGGGCTCCTCACTCATCCTCCGGGACGTCCTGGAGCCCTTGGCTGTGGCGAGGGCGCCCGATGATCTCCAGCAGCGCCTGGGCCTCAGGGTCCACAGTCAGGATGCTCCTGTTCCTCTGGGCCTTGGGAAGAAGGGAAGGGAGGTGAGCATCTCCCCGACAGCCGGGGACAAGCAGGAACGTCCTGCTGACTTCAAGCTCATGACAGCAGGATCAGTATCCCACTGTTGGCCACAAGGAGAACACAGTGGGGGCTGTGGTGTCCTCAGTGAGGTGCCCCCCAGCCTGGGAACCATCGTTGGGGGTCATGAGGGGCAGAGGGCCCATCGCAGGACCCCGGAACGAGAAGGAACCCCGGAGCCCCCTCGTCTTGCAGACGGGCTGTGCACCCGCCCGGGTTCCCACCTGGGGCAGGGCCCTGTTCCAGAACCGGTTTCCTCCACCAAACCGCACGGAGCCCGACAGGACTCCCAGCTCTGCCCTTCACCCGCGGGCATCTCTCGGTCCAGCAGCAGCCGCTGGGAATGAGTTCCGGATAAACCACCTCCAGATGCAGGAGCACAGGGGCAGCGCGCAGAGAGCGGACAGACAGCACACGGAGAGACGACAGGCGACATGCAGAGAGCAGAGACGCAGAGAGACAGGCGACACGCGGAGAGAGGATGGCCCACGGAGAGACGACATGCGACACGTGGAAAGGGGAGAGACAGCACACGGAGGGCAGAGACGCCGTGAGCGGAGAGACGGCCCGCGGAGACACGACACGCGGAGCGACGGCCCGCGCTCACCTGCTGCGAACCCGGCGCCTCGCCCACTGCCCACACCTCCATCTTCTCAAACCGGAAGTCCTCCTGGGCGGACAGCTGAGGGCTGTGGTACGTGGTGCACTTGGGCTTGGCCTTGCTGTGTCCTTTCCCGAAATCGACATCAACCCACAGCCCAAAGTAATTGTGCTGTCCGCCCATGCCCTGCGGGGGGTGGGGGCCGAGCGTCAGCGCCTCCTCCGTCCGATGCCCCCCCCGCACCTGCCTTAAGCCGCAGACGGAGACCAGGCGGCTCAGAGGCGGATGCGGTTTTCCTCCGCCTTTTTTTAACTGCGAAACACACACACACAGCGCAGCAATTTCAGCATCCCGGCACCCGTCCCAAGCCGCTAAGACGGTCATCGCGGCGCCTCCTCCCGGGGCCGGGGGGACCAGTGACAGCAGAGCACGCCCAAAACCGGAGGTCACGGCCCCGAGACCCCAACCGCGAAAGGAGGAGGCGAGAGGTCAGCACGGATCCCGAGGTTGGAAAACCCGCGTCCGGATCCCCGGACAGGTGCCTGGCTCGCTCAGACCGGGACACTGCACGTCGCCTACGGGGTGCGGGCGACCGCAGGGACCAGACATAGGAAGCAGACCCGGGGCGATTCATGCCCCTTCTCTCCGCGCGCCGCCCCCCCCCCCCCCCCCCGCCACGTGGTCACGCTCAGCAGGTGGCCGGGGGACCGAGCCTCCCGGATGAGCTTCCCCGACGTCCCCGCCACCTCCGCCCTCTGGCGCCCCTGGTGGCGGGCGACTGAAGTTGAGCGAGACACCACAGCAGGAGCTGCCGACTCTCAGGGCTGCCTCTCTCTCGGGCTGATTACTGAGGACCCACTGGGTGCTGCTCCGGAGACCACCCAACTGCCCTTTCCAGGGTCCTCAGGCGGCCCCGCGGAGGCCCTGCAGCAGCCTGGGAAGGAACACGGAGGCCGTCTCCGTTGGGACAAGGTGGACCGGCGAGCACAGAGCTGGAGTTTCCCGAAAGCTGCTTCGTGTTAAGAAGCAGAGAAAAGAGACAGGCTGGGGAGCTGGCAGGGGACCCATTTGTCACGTGAACCAAACTGGCTCACAGGTACAGGTGGGGGCCCGTTGGTGGGCACCCGACCCAGCTCCCACTCCCCCCACCCACCCTTGGCCTTCACCCCCACCGTCTTCCTCCCATGGCTGAGTCTCGGGCCACGGCACAGAGCAGATAGGAAGTGTGTTCACCCTGACGGGAGCCCCGGTTTTGTGAGTCGCCCACTGACAACGCCCGACGGGTCCGGGGCGGGACCCAGGTCGGGGCGTGCCCCTCCCCCAGCTCATCGCCAGCCACAAAGGCCACAGGCCGGCCAGCTGACCCCGGGAAAACTGGCCGCATCCACCGTTTGCACACCAGCCACTGACACACACCCCGACCGTGCAGGAGAGACTTCCGTCCCAGCTGTCACGCCAGCACGGAGACCCGCGCAGAATGAACACGGCTCACGCACGCGACCCAGCGCATACGGCTCCCCTGGCTCGCGGGGAGAGCGTTGGCCTGGGCACGTCGGGACTGGCCCCGCTGCGGGAAGGACAGCACCAAGGTGGCACGTCCCCTGCTCTCCTCAAGTCCTTACCAGGCCGTTTGGGATGGTCTGCTGCCCGTGATTCAGGTACATGTAGTGGTCGTTGTAGCCCGTGGAGGTATACACAGCCATGCGGGGGGAGGTAGAGAACAGGAAGCACCTGTCGTCCCCTGAAAGTGAGCAGGGTGTGGACAAGCAGGGTCACCAATGTGAGCTGGGCACCAGGACAAGCAGGGACCACAAAGAAGCCACAGCTCACAAGGCAAACTCTGCACACGGGTCTTCCTGTGCCCCCGGAGCTCACCACACACCGGGACCGTGGCCACCAGGGGTCAGTGGGCAGGTCCCAGACCCCGCAGAGGCCGGGCCTTCTCGCTGTCCCCCCACCAGCGCCCCCCCCACCCCAGGCACCCAGAGGTGAGCTCAGGGCAGGGGTGGGGGTGGTGGTGGTGAGTGTACCAGCAGCTTGCTGGGGACACCTTCCAGCTCTCACCAAGGAAGACAGAAGGGGAATCGGCCACTGCTCGCCCACCGAGTGCACTCAAGTCAAAAGAGCAGTCTCCCCTTCACGCAGGAGCCTCACCAGCACAGTCCCCTCCAGTGGGCACGTGACACTGAGTGGATGTGTCCCCAGTCTGAAGGAATGCATCTTCCGGGGGGAGAAAGCCTGCAGGTGCACAGTGGCCCCCGGGGCACTTGCGGCCGGAAAAGGAACACATGGGCAACCGCGACCCTCTGCCTCCCCTCCGGGCATGAGTGTGGACGTGTGCGTGCCCCTCAGGGAAGGCGGCGGTCACCACTCTGGAAATGACCAGCATCCTAAGGCTCAGGGACTCCCTCCTGCCCGCTGCGATTTCCTCTCCACCAGCACCGTCAGCACCACGGACAGGGATGGAGGCCACACAGGGGGCCCCCAGGGACCTCCCTGGGTGGGGACCAAACAGGGGATACTCCCCACAGTTGTGAGAACGCGGCCCTGAGGTCTGGCTCCCCGGGGACATCGTGAAGACACCTGATATCAAATCACCTGTACAAGAAACTCAACAACCAGCTGCCAGTACTTTGGGGGGTCCGGCCACTCGCGAGGTGGGAAGGAACAGTCCGGCAGCATGAATGCTGACGATGGATATGAAAGGGGGTTCGAGTCCCAGAGGGCTCTGCGGGGCGGGGTGTGGGGGGGACACCTCAGCTGGCAGAGTCTGGGCAGGAAACCCTTGGGCCTCCAATCCAGAGAGATCCACGAGGAGAGGGGGGTGGACCCAAGGTCACGAGGGACATCCTGAACCAGAGGTGGCTGAGAGAAAGCACTTCCTGGGGGAGGGACCCCGTGGTGGGACAAGACATGGGCAGGCAGGGAACCGAGGGGACCCTGGCCACACTGCGGGGTTTGTGAGCGCCGGGGTCAGAGGGCAAGACAGATGAGCCTGGGGCCACACGACAGAGGGCTTTACTCCAGGCGAAAGACTCCGGCTTGAGTCCACGGGCTTATGTAGCCCCAGAAGGCTGGGGTGTTTTCGGGCCGATGAACTGCCTGGTCCCACCCTGCTGCCCCGGGTGCCCGTGCAAGCATCACTTTGTCCTGCAACCCCAAGGCTGGCTTTCCACCAACACTTCCTTGGTCCCAGACGCTAAGCGAGGCGACAGGCCCGCCAAGTGCACGTGGTCGGCAGCAGGGGGCCTCCTTCAAGGGCATCCGGGTGTGCTCTCGCAGGGAGGGCCGTGTCGGGAGGGCCACGTGGGGGCTCCCTCCCTAGGGGCGAGGGTCCAAGGAGTCATTATTGGCCGCAAAGCCGTCAAGCCACCAGAGAAGGCTCATCTAGGTCACATCAGCGATACCCGCTACCCAAGGGACAGCCGTGGCTTCAGCACCTGCCACCACCCGCGGCGCTCACAGGCGGCCTTTCTGCGCAGCACCAGTTCATGCGGTGCCGGGGAGCTCAGGCCGGGGAAGGCGAGCCCCCCGCCCGGCACTGGGGAGACCGTCTGCTCGGCCCAAAGCCGCCAGTCTGTCCACCGCACCACAGAAACGTAAGCAAAACAGAAGCGACTCGGCAGCTGCTGCACGTCAGGCCCGCAACGTCAAGCAGTTAGGGCAGCTCCTGCGCTGAACCTGACCTGCGTCTGGGACGCGAGGCTGCCCTCTGCCGGACCTCTGCCCTCACGTCTCGGAACAGCACGGACTGGGGTTGGAAAGTTGGGAGCTGGCATTTTTCCACCGTTCTTACCGAAGACTAAGCCTGCTCGCTAATAAAACTTTAAAACCAGCAGAAACAGCCTGGAGATAATGCCAAAGGGGCTGGGAGGGGCGGAAGTCCACGCGACTCGCAGGCGTGTTCTTCCAAATGCTGAGGCCGAGCCCCCAACCGAGCGGACAGCACCTGTCACTCCCCCAAGGCCTTGAGCAGGGCCGGGTGGGGGGAGGATGCCCCATTCCTTCCCCCAGACACGGTGACAAGGAGGGTGGGGACAAGAGGTGAGCTAACGCAGCAGGGCTGAGACTGCGGCCCCCAGAAGGGTCGCTCAGCCGCCATCTGGGGGCTTGGAGGGTCCCCTGCTCCCAGAGCTGGCGAGAGCGGCTCCCTGGGCCGACCCTTTTGTGCAAACGGTGTGGTTGAGGCCGAGCACCTGCTTTCGTCCCGGGACTCCGGGATTTGGGCACGTGCCAGGCAGAGGGCGCTCACATGACCGGCCCCCGATAAAACCCGGGGTGCTGAGTCCCTACCGAGCAGCCCTGGAGGGCGGCACCTCACATGTGCTCTCACGCCTCATTGCTGGGGAATCGAGCGTGTCCCGTGTGACCCCGGGGAGAGGGCTCTGGAAGCTGGCCCCTGTCCCTTTGCCGACCTTGCCCCGTGTCCTCTTGCCATAATAAATCACGGCCACGAGGAGGACCGTAGCCTGAGACCTGCAGGTGCTCCACGGGAGTCACTGACACGTGGGCACTCTTGGGGGTCCCGGACACAGTGGAGAAGGGCTGGTGGCAGCAACGGGATTCAAGATCTAGGACATTCTGAAACCCAGAGAAACGCAAATCCTAGAACAAACAGGATCTCGGGGATTCAGCTCCTCCCACCCACCCGGTAATGGCAGCTGTGCCACCTGGACACGACGTCCCGGCCCGCAGAAGCTCGCGGAGTGGAGGAAGGTGTGCAGAGGTGTGCAGTGTGACAGAGGATGCGCAGGGAGCACATGGCCCTCCCACGTTTGGGAAGGCTTCCTGGAGGAGGTGACCTCGCGCTGAGTCCCGACGAGGAGGCCATGCCAACGGGTCGGGGGGAGAGGAAGAGAAGCGTGTGCCGAATCAGAGGATGGGAGGGTGCCGCTTGCAGGGGGTCCGGGGAGACTGCACACAAAGCACCGGGGGACAGGCGCGGGTCAGGAGGCTGGAGAGAAGAGGCGACCTCCTGTGGGCAGCGTTCAGGGTCTCAGAGGAAGGGCAGCAGGTCAGACGCGCTGGGACACGATGGATGGACCGGAAGGTGAGAGGGGAAACCAGGGGGCTGGTCAGGAGGCCCCCCCAGAGTGGCATGGAGAGAAGGCTGGGGACGAACAGATGACCTAGTTCAGACACGCAGTCCCTGTCCCCAAGGGACTGCCTTTCCACCCCGTCTGTCTTTTTTTTTTTTTAATTTTTTTTCCTCAACTTTTTAAATTTATTTTTGGGACAGAGAGAGACAGAGCATGAACGGGGGAGGGGCAGAGAGAGAGGGAGACACAGTATCGGAAACAGGCTCCAGGCTCTGAGCCATCAGCCCAGAGCCCGACGCGGGGCTCGAACTCACAGACTGCGAGATCGTGACCTGGCTGAAGTCGGACGCTTAACCGGCTGCGCCACCCAGGCGCCCCTCCACCCCGTCTGTCTTGTCTAAGGACCTGTTCAGGGCCGGTATTAACCATTTGGCTCCTGGGCGTGAGGACAGGGCCGCGTCAGGTCTCCCAGAACCTCCAGGAAAGGCCCGTTTCACAGCCGAGAAGACCCTCCGGGGCCACACGCCGGGGCTCACGCAGGGACATCACTTCTGAGTGTGTGAGCAGCCTGCTGCCCAGGAGATGAATGGTCCTTTAAAAATGTTTCTCAGAGCACTTTTCTTTACGGAAGCGGAAAAATTTCCTTAAAAGACCGCCGTCCAGTGCACAGAAAGTCACATCAAGAGCGTTCGAATTACAACGAAGTCACAAGACTGAAAAACCCGGGCAGAAGGGAAAGACAGAAGCAGCCACGCAGACGCACGGGCAGGGGACGGGCTGTCCAGGAAGGGGGGCGGCCCATGGAGGAGACACCCAGCGGACAGGAGCAGCCCAAGCCCCCAGCCTCCCCGTGGCCCGGACCCGGCGCGGTTTATTAATGCCGGGCCTGAATCCGGGGTCGGGATCCCTGTCCTCTCTGCCTCCTCTGCTGCCAGAATCACAGAAGAAACCCAGGAAGCACCAGACCACATGAGGCAGCGTCTCCTTTCTCCTGACCACATCCAGAACAGCACTTGGAGGACACAGAAGAAAGCCCCGCTCACGCCCTGCTCGGCTCGGGGGTCCCCAGGCAGCAACCGCGAGGCCGGAAGTCTCAACAAACCCCGTGCTACTGCCTGCGGTTTTGGGGGGCCAAATCTCACCTTGAAACTGAGGCTTGACCTCCCAGGAGCAGGACGCAAACCCACCGAACACGTGGCCATCACGGTCCTCGAGCAGCAGCACGCAGGGGCCCTGGTGGGTGATGCGCCCACAGAGCTGGGCGAAGCTGTGCCCGTGGAGCTCAGATGAGAAGAGCAGGTGCCAGCGGTGCCGCTGCTCCCTGGGCAGGTGGGCGTTGATGTAGATGACCGCCGGCACGTCCAGGATGCTCTCAAACACCCTCTCCTGGTCCACGTGACGCTCAGGGACCAGGGGGGCCAGATCGAGGGACAAGCGTGGGAGGAGAAAGCCTCTGTGGATGACCACACTCAGGAACGTGGCCACGTGGGGGGCCCTGAACACCCAGTCCTCGATCACGGCTCGGTCAAAGTCACGGTCCAGCTGCTGAGGCCCCGGAAGCTCCTCGCTGCCTAGGGGAGGGGGAGACACAACCAGTGGGGCCATCGCATCAGCTGACATCCACGACCCCCATCAGAGCACCTGCCGTGACGCTCATTTGGACAGAGCTGTGCGGTTAGTGCAAAATGCGGCCCTGATTCCAAAGATTTGGTATCCAAAAAGAAATGTAAGATACCCCGATCACCTTTTATGGTGACCGCTGATGTTAGAGTATACTCTGGACACGTGAAAAGTTAACTCCCCTGTTTCTTTTTCCTCTTTCAACGTGGCTACTGGAAGATTTACAGTTTCACAATGTGGCTCGCATCAGTGCCTGCATTCCATTTTTATTGGACGGCAGTGATCTTGACCATCTGACAGCCGCACCTTTTCTCCTCTGCAAGCTGCGCTTCAGAGGCCCAGGAGACAGCCAGGCCTCACCCGTGGGCCCAGCCCCAAAGCCCTCCAGTGGGTGTTCCGGAGACAGCCACACCAAAAGCCGCTCTCTGAGAGCCTCTACTCAACACAGCCAGTTGGCAAAGCTTTCCAAGCGTGATGTTCTCCAGGCAAGTCAGGGTAGTGGCTGGGTAACTTACTGGACACCCCCCACCCCAGTTTATCTGGGAAGAACGGGTTTCATGAACTCTGAATTATGCTTCACATCTATCTACAGTCCTGTTTTATATCTCTTATCCACGAAGAATGGAGGCGATATGGTGGTGGTAACAGAAGACAGACCACTGATATTTTATACGTATTGTTCTTCTTCTGTCCAAGTTCCAAATTTCACCGCTTGGTTTTTGAAATATGACCTGTGTCCAAAATGCGTTTTAAAATCCAGCTTTATAATAAAAGAATGCTTTTATAAAACAAATCTACTTTGCCAAGGGATTCATTTGCATGAATTGGGATTCATTTGAAGTAGACCAAACCAAAAAAGGTATTTTTAAATCCCAAGTGAATTCAAACACGTATGGTTTCTCATCCAACGGGAATAGAATATACATGATTCTCAAGTGCACACGGCACATTCTCTGGAAGAGTCCGCATATAAACTAGTGTGTAAAGCATGCCTCAGTAAATTTAAAAGGGCTGAAATCATACCAAGTACGTTCTTCAACCACAATGGAATGAAATTACAAATCACTAACAGGAGGCGATTTGGGAAATCCACAAACGTGTAGAAGTCAAATAACACACATCTAAGCAAGCAACAGACCAAACAAAGGAGGAATCAAAGAGAAGTTAGAAAATACCAAGAGGAATGAACACACACACAACATGTACCGAAACTTATGGGATTCAGCTAAAGCAGTGCTTAGAGGGAAATGTATAGCCGTAAATGCCTATATTGAAAAAGAAGAGAGATCTCGAATCAATAACCTAAACTTCAACCTTAGGGAGCTAAAGAAACTAGACCAAACTAAATCTGAAGCCCCGAGAAAGAAAGACTAGGATAGAGACAAAGGAAGGAAGAAACACACAGAGAAAACCAACTGCATCAAAAGTGGGCTCTCTGAAAACATCCACCAAAAACCGAGAGACCTTCAGCTAGACTGATCGAGAAAAATCAACAGCCTCAAATGACTGAGATCAGAAACAAAAGTGGGGACATCACTGCTGACCTTGCAGAATAAGAGGAAACAGTACAAACAATTATGTTAATTTCTGCCTGTTTGTGAATTTCCCAAATGCCTCTGGTTCATCCCATCGTGGTTGCAGAACATACTTTGTAGGATTTCAATCCTTTCAAGTCTATCGAGGCACGTCTTATGGCCAGCCCAGAAGATAATCCAGAACAGAGCTGGAGGACTCACGTTTATGGATTTCAAAGCTTCACGACAAGGCTACAGTAACTGAGACCGTGGGGTACCAGTCTAGGCGCCAAGGCCTCAGTGGGCGAGCGCACGGGCCACTTGCCTCGGGGTTCCATCTCGGAGAAGAGCTGGGTGGCCAGCACCTGCACCCCGGGCGGGGGGCCCGGGCCCCTCTTCTGGGTCCAGCCTCTCAGCTCCTGTCTGTAGTTTAGCACGTGCACTACAGAGCCAACCAGATCCTCTGTGAACTGCAAGACCACAGTTTTACCATGAGTAACATTTCCACCCTGACCCATGACCTACCTCCTATCAGCACAGGGAAGGGCGTTTATCTTTTCAATGCCGACCATCATGGGCCACAGGGTGGGACGAGATCACACAAAGGGCATTCACGCTCACCAAGGCCTCTGTCCAGGGTCCTGACCTCACCAGGGTCCCCCCAGGGGGACGTCTCCCTGTGTCCCACCCTCATCCTAAGCCCCCAGGTGAGGACACGAAACCTCCTAAAGGGTCTCGCGGCCTGGCTACCTTCTGGACTTCTCTCGCTTTCACGGGACCTTCTGTGGCAGAAATCATTTTCATGATCACAAGACTCTTCTCCTCGGAGCTTCCCTTTAGCAAGTGGGACATGAACATTGTGAACTGCTCCCGGGAGACGCTCTCGCTGGGCCCCTTCGCCTTCCCCCGCAGGTCGAGGCTCCGCATGCCATCGTACAGTCTTGTGACCATCTCTGGGGGAAGGGCTTCCCCTAGGTGACTCTGTTGGGGACAAACCGGAGAAAAGGCTACATGGGGCCAAGCTAAGTGTGGCGGGATCGCAGGAAAAGGACCAGGGACCAAGAGCACCCACTGCTGCTCCCGGATGCTTCCACCAGCACTCAACCTTGCTAACTCCACGTGGACCCACCCAAGGGCATCAAACCCCCCCCAAAATGCCCATGCCTGACGCATCCTGGCTCGTGGCTCCTCTTGGCCATGAGGCTCTTCCACAGTCTGTGCCCAGCCTGCCCTGCCAACTTTCCAGTCCCCACCAGATTGGCCACGTCATTCCTGCCTCTGGCCATTGGCTGCTCCTCCCTCTGCTTCCACTTTCTTCATTCTAGACCAGTGGCAGCCACGTACGTGTCTGAATTTACTAACGCGTGGAACACATGTCTGGGCACAGCTGATCGGCTCTCCTCCAGCTCTTACTTCTTACCCAAGGTGTTCAATGTGTCTTTTTAATTACATTTTATTTACGTCGAATTCTTAATTAACATCTTGTCAATAACGCCCTGTAAATACCGCTCCCCGTTTTCACTCCAACATCAATCAAATCTGCTTTGCTCCAGGGATTCCAAATAAATGGAGAGCGAGCGAGCAAGTCACACACACACTGAATCACGAACGTTCTTTGCAGCGGGGTCTGAAAACTGGATTCTCCTGGAACTGCGGGCTGTGTCCGCACCGTGTGTGACAAGACGGATACCCTGGGGGTCTTGTAAGGCAGGTTCCTACGCTCCCCTCAAGAGTACTCCTAGTTCTGTCAACGTTTTCCAGGTTCTCCTGAAAAAGCAACCCACCCTTCTTCCCCAGAAGACACTTCATTCAGTGGCCCGGTTTTCTGATCAACCTTTCACCCCACTTACCGTGATACATACACATTTGTGCACATCATTTCTACCCTGCGCTCATGCCTTTAATTGGCCTGGTTGCGGGACGCCTGGGGGGCTCAGTCGGTTAAGCGTCCGACTTCAGCTCAGGTCATGATCCCACGGTTTGCGGGTTCGAGCCCCGCCGTCGGGCTCCGTGCTGACAGCTCGGAGCCTGGAGCCTGCTTCGGATTCTGTGTCTCCCTCTCCCTCTGCCCCTCCCCTGCTCGCACTCTGTCTCTCTCTCAAAAATAAATAAACGTTAAGAAAAAAATGTAATTGCCCTGGCTGGTTCTGTCTGCTTCAGCTAAGTGGGTGGCCCAGGAAACTGGGGTGCTTTGGTTTAGTGGAGATCCATACACACACGTGCACGCGCACACACACACACAGCACATAGCTGTGACCGAGATAACCTCCCCGGCCGATTTCCTCGGCTGCAAAGTGAGCATGTTGGGGATCCCCAAAGGCCCCCCAGCTCCCACTCTGCACATACTAAAGGAGGCGGCTGCTGGAACGCCTTCCCACACTGCAACCTCCACATCACCCAGGAGGATGTGGTCTTGCCTCTGTCTGGCCAAACACACTGCTAAAAAAGCCCCATGGGGGACGCCTGGGTGGCTCAGCTGGTCACGTGTCCGACTTTTGGTTTTGGCTCATGATCTCACCGTTTCGTGGGTTCGAGCCCCGTGTCGGGCTCTGTGCTGACAGTGTGGAGCCGGCCTGGGATCCTTTCTCTCTCCCTCTCTCTGCCCTTCTGCTCATGCTGTCTCTCTACATAAATAAATAAACATTTAAAAAAAAAAAGCTCCATGGAACGGGGTGCACAGATGGGGAAATGGGCAGTTTGAACCCGCTGTCAGGTAAACGCGGAACTTAAACGTCATTCTTTTGTTAGGAGGACATTAAATTCCTAGAACATCAAACACTTACAAATTCATCTGAAGGCAAAGTACACTTGAAACTGCGGTTGCTGGGGGCGCCTGGGGGGCTCAGTCAGTTAAGCGTTGGACTTCAGCTCAGGTCATGATCTCACACTTCGGGAGTTCAAGCCCCATATCGGTTAAGCATGAGCCCTGCTCTCTCTCTCTCTCTCTCTCTCCCTCTCTGTCCCTCACTCACTTGTGCCCTCTCTCTCTCAGAAAATTAAAAAAAAAAAAAAAAAAGAACCCGTGGTTTCTGGACCCACGAATCTGGCTCAGACAGTCCGCCACCCGGTCTCGGAGGGAAATCGGGTGACAAAGGTTTAAGAGACGGGGAGCAGGGCTGGCCCCTTTGGTCTCAAGCTGGAAGTGTCCCCCAACGCACCGCGGCACAGAGGCAGAACGGTCGCGATAGAGATCACGCAGCCCGCGGAGCAGAGAACGCATCCTCTCTGCCCTTTACAGAAGACGCACTTCGCAGAGTGCCATACGTCCATCAGACAACCACGGAGAGCCGACCTGGGCCCGAAGGCCACAGCACCTGCTCCGGAGTTCACGCTGACGGCCACGTCCCGCTCTCACCTTTACTGCCCTCAGAGAGAAGGACCTGGGGGAGGTATCTGGGAGCTGCTTCTCCGATGACAGAGCGTCAAACAACCCATCGATCTCGGCCTGCTCCGCGGGGAGAAACTGTGAACAAAACCTCGGCCCCGACTGGCTTCTGCTGTTGCCCATGTCTCCTTGTATCCAGCAGAATTCTCTGCGGAAGACACCACGGCACAGATCACGTCAGAGAGGTCAAAGCACAGTCGTCACAGAAAATCAACGTTGACAACCACATGGTCAGTCAGTCAATGCCGAGTTAGCTGCAAAAAGGGGCTGGAACCCCTCAGAGCTGAGCAACGTTCCAAGGTGGTTCAGCAACAGAGTCGATGAAAATAAAGTGGGAAAGCCCGACCCCGGCCCCCTGGGCGCCTGGAGCATACTCATGACAGCCAAGCAGTCTGGACCGCGTTATTTGAAAACACGGTTCTAAAGAAAAAAAAAAAAAAAAAGAAAAAGAAAACATGGTTCTAAAACTCATTGTCACCGAAAAGGTAGAAAAATCAGCATGTTAATCGAAATACCCGTATTTTTTAAAACCTGACTTGAAAAAAGTCTGGAAGGCTGGATGATCACACGTATTTGAATCAAAGCAGCGCCTTAAAAATACCACCTATAAAGTGAATGTGGGACTGGACGGGCGTTTCCCTGTGATCCTGGATCTGCCCCCAGCTGGGGGGTCAGAAAAGCAGGGTCAGGGCCACTTGGGTGGCTCAGTCGGTTAAACGTCCGACTTTGGCTCAGGTCATGATCTCTCAATTCATGGGTTCGAGCCCCACATTGGGCTCTGTGCTGACAGCTCGGAGCCCGGAGCCTGCTTCGGATCCTGTCTCCGGCTCTCCCTCCCCTGCACGCGCACGCTCTCTTTCTATAAACAAATAAACATTAAAAAAAGAAGAAAGAAAAGCAGAGAGAAGAAGAAAAGCCTCTCAGGAGGCCAAGTGCTGTGGCTCATTCATTCCGTCCTTCGCCTTCATCTGGAAACCCGCGTTGGTGACATTGCTTGAGACACAGGCACCGTCTCCGGCAGCCCAGGAGAGAGGAGCCTCGGGCCAGGTGGAGCCTGTGAGGGGGGAGGGGGGAGGGGGGAGGGGGAAGAGGGGAAAGGGGAGGGGGGAGGGGGAAGAGGGGAAGGGGAAGGGGGAGGAGGAAGAGGGGAAAGGGGAAGGGGGAGGGGGAAGGGGGGAAAGGGGAAGGGGGAGGGGGAAGGGGGGAAAGGGGAGGGGGGAGGGGGAAGGGGGGAAAGGGGAAGGGGGGAAAGGGAGGGGGGAGGGGGAAGAGGGAAAGGGGAGGGGGGAGGGGGAAGAGGGGAAAGGGGAAGGGGGTGGGGGAAGAGGGGAAAGGGGAAGGGGGAGGGGGAAGGGGGGAAAGGGGAAGGGGGAGGGGGAAGGGGGGAAAGGGGAGGGGGGAGGGGGAAGGGGGAAAGGGGAAGGGGGGAAGGGGGAGGGGGGAGGGGGAAGGGGGGGAAGGGGGAGGGGGAGGGGGAGAGGGGAAAGGGGAAGGGGGAGGGGGAAGGGGAAAGGGGAGGGGGGAGGGGGAAGAGGGGAAGGGGAGGGGGGAGGGGGAAGAGGGGAAAGGGGAGGGGGGAGGGGGAAGAGGGGAAAGGGGAGGGGGGAGGGGGAAGAGGGGAAAGGGGAAGGGGAGGGGGAAGAGGGGAAAGGGGAGGGGGGAGGGGGAAGAGGGGAAAGGGGAGGGGGGAGGGGAAGAGGGGAAGGGGAAGGGGGAGGGGGAAGAGGGGAAAGGGGAAGGGGTGGGGAAGAGGGGGAAAGGGGAAGGGGGAGGGGAAGGGGGGAAAGGGGAGGGGGGAGGGGGAAGGGGAGGGAAAGGGGAGGGGAGAGGGGGAAGAGGGGAAAGGGGAAGGGGGAGGGGGGAAAAGAGGGGAAAGGGGAGGGGAGAGGGGGAAGGGGAAGAGAGGAAGGGGAGGGGAGGGGGGGAAGGGGGAAGTGAGGGGGAAGAGGGAGAGGGGAAGGGGAGGGAGGGGGAAGAGGGGAAAGGGGAAAGGGAGGGGAGGGGGAAGTGGGGAAAGGGGAAGGGGGAGGGGAGGGGAGGGGAAGGGGAGGGGAGAGGGGGAAGGGGGGAAAGGGGAAGGGGGGAAAGGGGAGGGGGGAGGGGGAAGGGGGGAAGGGGGAGGGGAGGGGAAGAGGGAAGGGGAAGGGGAGGGGGAAGGGGAAGGGGAGGGGAGGGAAGGGGGAAGGGGGAGGGGGAAGGGGGAAGGGGGGAGGGGGGAGGGGGAAGGGGAGGGGAGGGGAGGGGAGGGGGTGGGGAAGGGGAAAGGGAGGGGGTGGGGGAAGGGGGAAAGGGGAGGGGGGGAGGGGGAAGAGGGGAAAGGGGAGGGGGGAGGGGGAAGAGGG